>NC_084467.1:94450681-94753712 GCF_027409185.1 Cynocephalus volans
TCATTGATTCCAGAGTTTCTATTGCCAAAGAAAGCTACCAAAAATAAAATAGGTAAAAATTTGTAAATTATTAGAGTACTGTCTAATAATATTTTCAAATTCCAGCTTGATACCAATCTTTGTGATCGAGAACTAGAAATCAGAATTGTGATAATTTTCACAAATTCCTGAGACCATCAGTTAGCCTGTATTTTCACAATATATTATTTAAATATTTTTAAATACTGTAATAATGTGTGACCATAATAGTAAGAAGCAAATTATTTTTCTATGATAGGATTATACCAAAATTTTCATAGGTTTTCTGTTTTCAAAAAAACTTACAATAATGAATGCATGGTTTTTTATCTTTATTATAATACAAAATATTGTGGTAAGATTATACATTTCAATAACATACTAAAATGATCTCTACCATATAGACATTTGAAAATAGAAAACCTTAAGTTTACGTTAGTAAAAAATAAATAAAATTATTTAAAAGTTGAAAGATAATACCAGAAATAGTTCATCTTTAGTATTTAAAGTTATTGTAGCAGCCAGACACCAAAAACAAATATTTAAAGTTATTATTCTTAAAGTAAAATGTTAAAGTTTACAAAGCATTAATTTCCTTAATAGTCTTCATCTTTGTTTCATAACAAATATTCCAGATATAGAACACTTTCTTTCATTTTGCATTTATCTCAATCAAATTTTTTTAATTTGTATTTATTTATTTATTGAAACATAATTGATTGTACATATCTGTGGAGTAGAGCATTGACTATCCATACATGTGTACAATATGTGATGCTCAAATCAGGATAATTAGTACATTCATCATTACACAATGTAATCAATTTTGTGGCCCTTTACCAGTTTCAGAATGGTTCCAAAAGCATCTTCAAGTTGGGTATTAGGATATAGGTTATTTCATATAAGCTCATTTCCTTACAGATGAAAATATTTTGTCTCCTTGCTCTGATTTTGCTTTCACCATTGAAGTCAATTTGGTTTTACTAATTCATATTTTAAATCAATTACCAATTTTATTTACAGTATTCCACAACAACATTCACATCTTTCTCTTTGTGTTTCCTCTGTAAGTATTTTTATTAAATTCTAGTCTGTAAATCGCCTATAGCAAATATTCAAACACTGGAAAATGATAGTGAATATTATTGAGCAGTATTCAAAAAACATAGTATTTGGATAGCCTAGCAAGGCTGAATAGCACCAAATAGAATCACATGTCAAAATTGCCAATTTAATGACTTATTTTGCTTTCAGAACTTGTTTCTTGGAACACCATTTATATTTCTTGGAACGCCTCTCATAAGTTTTGTGTAATATATTTTACAAGTATAAACTTGTCACTTTTTTTTTTTTTTGCAAGAATGACTCACCATTAGCAGCAGACAGTTCCAAGAACTACACTTATAAAATGGCAATAACTATAAGCAAGACAGACTGATGAGTTCGTGACCACTTCTTTCCATCACGTTCCTTCCTTGCAGCTTCTTTCAGGCCCAATGACTGCCTTTCACGTAGTATCCAAAACAGTTGATCTCTAACATCCCCAGTTCTCAGATTCTGTGATTGCTCAATGACCCATGCCAGTTGACACATTAGACACAGACATACAAGTAACAATTAGCTAATTTGCCAACCTGACTAAGACAAGGACAAGATTATGAGGGGTCTTCAAAAAGCTCATGGAAAGATTTGTATTGAAGTACCCTCATACACATTGGATAATGTATTTATTCCACTTTCAGGGTGGTTAAACTTCAGAAAAATTTGCCTAGGGAGGCAACACATTAGTATATCTTGGAGGACTGAAAGATAGAATTAGGCCATCATTTGAGTTCTTCTACATCAGGAAAGAAAATCAGATGACCCTGAAGCCACTTAGAGCCCTGCAATAACACTAAGGTTTTGAAGACAAGAAGTAACCCATTAAGCCATCTCTGCTGGCTGTTAATATCATGATATCCTGAGGCTAGAATGCGTCTCCATACTGCTCTGGCTCAGTTACTGTGTAAGAGAGAAAAGTCAGATTAGGCTGCCATGCAAAAATATATGAGAATACCTCATGGAAAGATTCGTATTATCTTTTATTTTTCATCAAACTTTTTAAGTACCGTCATAATAATAGTGATATATACATATCTACGTAGCTTAGGTGTTTCTTTAACTCATACAATTACAAATTGCATATATGTAAAATATGGTCATTATTTTTAAATTAATATATCAGAAAAACAAGTTATTAATATTAAAGTTGTAACAGAAACAAAGAAAATTCACAAAATGTACAGAAATTACAACTAAATTCAAAATGGGTATATCACTACATAAGTGGAACACATTTTCAAGTTCTCAATATGCTTGGCCTCTATCCCATATCACTAATTACTTCTCAGCTCAAATGGGCAAAATCGTTAGTGATTTGCTCCACAACAGGTGAAAAGATATGTTTCTTTTTTTTCTTTCCCTGTGGAAAATTGTATGCCTTGTACTGCAATGCTGAGCAAGTTTATTCTTAGCAGCATGTCTCCTCAGACATTTCATGGCAGCATGGGGAATATTAAATGTATGATTAATAAATAACTACAACTGTGTGTCCAATCTCCAACTCATATTCAAAAGGAGTTTTGACTGTGAGACATTTGAGAGGAGTTCTAAAAACGATAAATTTATACATTCTAATTTAGATTTATTCCAGAGTTAAAATACAAATATTTACATATCCCATTCATACTTTACATATAGAATTATTTTAACCATTATCAGTATACAACTACCTCCAGGGAGAAATTCAGTAAAGAAATTAGCAGCAGGAAAACATAGTAAACAACAATTTAGGGCAGAAGGTAAAGAGTATCATAAACAAAGTGAATCTGAAATTACAGAAAGAATTTTTAATTAGGTGGAATTTAATCACTCTGCTGGAATTTGTCTGTGTTACCAGACTGCAGTATTTTGTTGTTGTGGAAAATGCTTTCAGACATTTCATTAACAAGCCAAGCAGAAAATCCCTTTCCAGTTTTATCCACAGCCTCTCTCTCTACCTAAGATGCAATATGAGCTTAGCTCATCCATCATTGTGAAGTGATACAATAATGGAATGATGACATCAATAGCAGTGTGGTATAGTCATAGTGAGCCTAGGTCATGAATTTTCTTGAGAAGCCCCAAATTCCTACTTGATCAATCCTACAGGTTAGGCTCCAAAGTTAAGATCACCGTGACTGAAATAAAAGCTGCGGATAAATAAGAGGACACTTCTAGTTCCAGCACTACCACTCAGTATGTGCCCAAAATATCTCTTAGGCAATTAAGGTAGCAGTCCCTACTGTCCTCTTTATGCAAAGGCATGATTGCTAAAATGCCAAACAGCCCTCTCATTTCATGGCTTAACTAGTCGTAAGCAAAATGGCATAGCAATTAAAAACACAGACTGGCACCAGTGTGCTTGGATTTGAATCTCAGCTCTGTGTGACCCTGGGCAAGCTATGTTACTACTCTGTGCTTCAGCTTCTTTGTCTATAAAATAGGCTTGATGATAATGGTAATTTTTCATGGAGTTGTTACAATGAAGCTTCAATGGGTTAATACATAAAGCATCTAAAATAGCACAAAACAGTAAATGTGATATACATATTGGTTAAATAAACATTTTACAAAGGACAGCCTGGAAGTTCAAATCCACCATTAATTTAGCTATTCGGCTGCCATTTTGTCTTTGTACTCCAGCTCATAACACCCTGAGAAATGGTTTTATTCTGTATAACTATGAGAAAACAGATTAGAGAGATTGAGAAACTTTCCCACAGTCTCCTTCAGTAAGTGACACACATGATTCTTTACATGTCTGATTTGAAATCTGTTCTCTAAACTCTGCCTCCCCAGGGTCCCCAGAGATTTTGCAAGCTGGTTATTAATCTATCATAATACGTCTTGGTTCCTGGTTCACAGTCTGCAAAAATCTGTGGGATGGTTAATTTTAGGCGTCAACTTGACCGGATTAAAGAATACCTAGATAGCTCGTAAAGCATATTTCTGGGTATGTCTGTGAGGGTGTTTCCAGAGGAGATTGGCATGTGAGTTGGTGGACTGAGTGAGGAAGATTCACCGTCAGCATGAGTGGGCACCATCCCATCCATTGGGAGCCCTGATAGAACAAAAGGGCAGAGGAAAGGCAAATTGGCTGTCTCTCCTGGAGCTGGGATACCTTTTTTTCTCCTGCTCTTGTATATCAGAACTCCAAGTTCTTCAGCCTTTGGACTCCCAGACTTGCACCAGCAGCTCCCCAAATTCTCAGTCCTTTGGCCTCAGACTGAGAATTACCTGGTTCTGAGGCTTTCAGGTTTGGACTAAGCCATGCTACCTACTGGCAAGCCTGGGTCTCCAATTTGCAGACAGCCTAGAATGGGACTTCTCAGTTTCTGTGGTCATGTAAGCCAATTCCAGTAATAAATCCCTTCTTAATAATCCACCTGTCTCGATCTATCTATCTATCCTCTTTGTTCCATTTCTCTGGAGAATCCTAAAACAATATGTAACAAGCATGATTTTTGGCCATAAAGTAATGGAAAAGCAATGAGTCTGGTTTAGTTTCTCATTATAAAGAGTAGTGGTTAAAGAACCAGAGTCTAGACTAGACTGCCTATACTCATAATCTCAGCTCTATCACTATTTGGGTGACCTTGAGTTTAAACTCTCTATGCCTCAGTTTCCTTTTCTATATATGAGCATAATAGTACGTAACCTAAAGGATTACTTAGATATTAAATTAATTAATAAAAGCAAAGCATTAGAGTAGTGGCACATAGGAAGTACTACAGAAATGTTTTTTGTTAATATAATTACTACCACTACTATTTTTGAGGTGCTGAGGGTAGACTGGAGGAGAGACATTTAATGGTACTAAAGAGATAAAATTATGGTCCTACAGAAATGGGTAAATGTGTTTCCAGCCTTCATTCAAACAGAAAGTCATTCTTCCTGCAAAAGGGATTTAACCGTCCCTCCTCCCAAACTATTGCTTTAGTGTGTAGAAGAATACATCCTCAAAGAAGAAACACTTAAAATGCTCAGCTTAGAGATACTGACATCTTGATATTGTTAGGCCTAACTAACAATAAGCAAGAATGTTGAAAAGAAGCGAAGCTTTCCGTAGAAACCAGTTGTTAAAGAGTCAGTTCCTAATAGCTAGTCTCTGACTAAGTATATGTAAGAAACAAACAAACAACAAAAAAAAAACCACACTGTTTAATGGAGTAGGTCTGACTGAACTGGATGAAGGATAATAATGTTACACACAGTAGGAAGTGTGGACTGGAACAGAAGTATCCCCTGGGCTACACCTGTTCAAAGTTTTCAGTAATTAATGAGTGAAGAGGAAAAAGGAAACTGATTTCACACTCTTGTATACCCTTGAAAGTTTGCTTTCTGTATGCAAACAGTATGCAGCTCTCAGTACGGAAAGTAGCTTACTCATTTTCCCATATTCATAGAATCCTAAATGAAAGAGCCCCTTCCAGTACTGTAATGGAGAGTTGCCTGAACTTGCTGGACCCCACTCGGCTGTTAGGTATAAGATTCTGGTACTCAGAATGTGCAAAATAAGTAGCCCTTACAGTATTCTCTCTTAATAAGGCTTATTTCTAGGTGGGCTCTTCTTAGATTTGTCTTGGTAGGGTTTTAGTTTCCCATTTACTTTTTCCTTTGTTTTCAGCAGAGGGAAAAACTTGAACAGATTTTTTGAGAGACTCAGTGAATGGGTCACTAAGAGGATTGCAGATTTTAATAGACTCTTCTCTTTCCTTCCCACGCAGCTAGCTATTTCCTAAAACCCCAAGTTTGAAGGATTTGAAGTAGAACTTTAAATATTATAGAGCTGAATCATCAAAGGCTTTTAAACCTGCCACTAGATAAAGGACAGAAAGAAAGAACCATCTGATCTAATGCCATGAATTCTTAGCAGTTAGAATGGTTCCCCTGGAGCAGAACAGAGAAAAACAGGAAAGGAAATGCTTAATTGAACGAAAATAGGCTGCTATGACATACATGAAAATCAAAGCTTTAAAATTTCAAATTAAAATAAAGAGTAAAGAAAGCAAAGGTTATTTTAACTTTCTTTCCTGGAGGCTGCTAACTTATCTAGGACAATGTTTCCAGATGCTAGGAAAAGGGTTGGTCTGATAATGTTTAAAAGGTCCCCTGCAAAGTGAAGAAAAAGTGGTGAGTTTTTTAATTGCATGCAATTTATCCGATTGAAAGGATGATTTCTTATTCAGAGAGTGTGTTCTACCTACATTTTTGTATTAAAATATCCTCTCTTTGGAAGATATGGTGATAACATATGATAGGATTTTTTGTTTTGTTTTGTTTTGTTTTTTAAATTTCAGTGCCCTTACTGATCAAACAAAAGGTCAGCAATACTGCATTGTCCCCCAATCAAAAAAGAAAAACATTCTGTCCTGTGACATAGAAAAGTCTAAGACCCAATAATCTGTCAGTTCTCTTCCAGAGGGTGAATCAAAATTACCTTGGAAGCAGTTTCAGAATAGACAGTCCCTATTCCATTGTATCTCTCTGCGAAGAAAAGTGGGAGGAGGAGGAAGGGCGGTGTGTATTTTTAAATAAGAATCTGATACAGGCTCTAATTGACACCCACTGCTTTTGGAGCAGAATGGTCAACTATTATCATTGGAAGACTCATATCTTCATTACTTTTTTATTTTTCTTGAATTTATTCACCTCTGTGGACAAGAGACAAATAGTTCACAATGGATTTTTCTAAATAAGATGAACAATATTTCAGGAAACAAGTTTCTATACTCTACATAAAAAGATCTTTGAAGGAGAAGCTTCAAAAAAACCACAGCTCTTTTCATAAAAAAATAATAATATTAAGACTCTGGGGATATAGCAAATACATTCCTGACTGTGGTGGCAAGCTAAATAAAGTCCTTGAGCTAATTTTAATGAAAGTTTTCTACATACAAACTGAAGAAGTAGACATACTCTATAAATATATATTTCTTGAGTTCTAAAAAGCTGCATGGAGGAATGCTAAAACAAATATTCAAACTATGCAAGACGGGGTGAAAGTGGGAAAGTAAATCCAGATTTCTTTAACACTGTGAGGCAAAATAAAATGTTAAAGATACTGGGCTTCTCTGCCCTTGCAGAGATCACAGTTTAATATAATCCTTTAGCTCCAATCAAGCTGATTTCCACATTGAGCTGTCAAATATATATATGACATATATACATATATATGACTTAGTAATTGATTTCCATGAAAGGCTTTGCTTCCTTACAATGTTATTGCAATTAATGCTATACCCTCCCCCTCCTCTCCCCTCTCCCCCATGCCAGCGTAAAATGTATCAACTCTTCCTATGCAAATCCCACTCATTCTATAATGCCTATTTTGTTTATACAAACACTGAACACTAAACATGTGCCCGGTACTTGATTGACCCAAAAGGCCATGAAAAGCAATTATAAGTTTTAAGCAGATTTCTGTTTTAGAATCAAGACAGTAGTGTGAAATATAGCTTAGAAGAAGTCTTGAACACAGCAAGGGGATTTATTACGTGGTTGTTAAAACAAACTAGGCCAATAACTGTCAAAATGCTGTCCCCAAACCAACAAAATCAGAAACACTTGGCAACATGTTAAAAATGTAAATTTTCATGCCACATTCCAAACCTACCGAATCACAAACTGCAGGCTTCATCCCAGCGACCTGTGTTTTAAGCAAGGCTTCCAGGTGATGCTGATGCACAGTAAGGTTTGTGAACCACTGTTTTAGGAGACTAGCATGGGAGACAAGGTATGTGGCTTTGGGTTTGAAGAGCAGAATACATTTTCCATATGTTCCAGAACTGAAAGACATGATGACTGACTACATGACAAGGAAAAAGTGAAATAAAATGTCAAGGGTTATGATTTGTATGACTGATGCCTAGCAGAATCTTTCTGAGATATAGGAATACAATAATACATCAGGTCTGGGGCGGTCATTGTAGAAAATAAATGCTTATTTCATGTTTGAATGTGTCAAATCTGAAATATTAGACATTCAAATGGAGACATCAGAATGGTGGTGTAATAGATCTCAACACAGGAAAAAATGGTTAAGATGAAAGTGATTTTAGGAATAATTAAAGTTGAAGAGCTAATTACAATCATGTGAGCAGAAGAAATCACCCAAGGAGAGTATAAGTAAAGGAAACTGAATGTAGAACCTAGAAAACACTAACACGTAAAGAACAGGTAATGGCAGAACTAAGGAAGGAAAAAACATAATCATGGTATTTTAGAAACTCATCAAGGCAAGAGTTTCAAGAAGGAGTGTGTGGCTAGGGCTCACAGACCCTTCAAAGCCATTGTACAGACTGGGTCACAGACCCCTCGCGTGCCAGGCTGGGTCACCAGGCCGCTCACATGCAGGTCCACAAGCTAGGTAATTAGGAAATATCCCAGGAGCTCTTGGCAGAAAACATGAGCTCAGTCCTCAGCTTCCTCAGCAACAGCTTACAGATCCAGCAGCAGCAGTGGCAGCAGCAGCCTCTCCGGGCATCACAGGGACCATGGCAGCAACAGTCTCCTGCAGCAGTAGCTGCCTCCCCATGCCACTACAGCCATAAACTGATAGCAATATCTAAGCACTAATTGTGGCCTATTGCTGGCAACTGAATAGGGACTAGTGTGAATGTGAGAAACACCTGGGGAGCACAGTCTTGTGGGGGCCTCCACAATATCGTAGGCTTTCCTTCCAGTTGAAGATGCAGTAACAGATTCCTTCCTGACTCTTTTAGGGGCAGTGTTTTGATGGCCTCCTTTTCATCCCATTGGTGAGGGAGGGATTCCACTCTAGGGTTATAGGGATGATCAAACACACAACACCCATGTAAAGCTAGGGCTGGGGCTCACAGATCCCTAGAGCCCATTGTACAGACTGGGCAACAAACCCTTCACACGCAGGTCTACAAGCTAGGTAATAGGAAAAGGTCCTGGGAGCCATGGATAAAAAATTATTAGGCTTTATTCAGAGCTAGGTCAGTCGCCCTAGTGGCATCCCAGAGTGTCCGGAGAAGTACCACGTATCAGAACCATCAGTCCTTTATATTTAAGTCCATAACCCAGGACACCCGGGTGCACATGCACAATTACATTAAACAGTAACCAGGAACACCTGGGCGCATGTGCATATTTACATCAAATGCTCCTCAAGATTCTGAACATCTGAGGGGCCCTGACCATTTTCCTATGTTTTCCCAACAACCCAACACTGGTTAGATGAGACGGACAGTAGTTTATTAATTCAATATACTAACAGTCCCAGGGAGGAGTACATCATATGCCATGCAGGGACACACATGGGTTGCACTGGAGATCACAGTAAACAACCAAGGGCTGTGGAAGACAGGCTTCGTAGTGTCAAGAGGGTGGAGCACGCCTCAGTTCCCATGTGAGGATGTGATTCACTTGTTTTAATAATTGTTTGAAAGCAAGCTGGAAGCAAACAGCAACTCAATACTGAGGGATAAGCAGGAATTGCATTTGGTCCATTTGTTAAGGAGGGATCTTAGGCTAATGGACCTAATCCAAGGGAGCATAGTGGAAAGGGTTTCATAACCATGTTTTCTAATTTCTGTATTTGATGCTTTGAAATGTGGAGCCTTGATGACCCTGGAGGGACTACCCCTCCCATGGCTGGCCAATTTCTAGAGACAGGAAAGGACTCACTTGCAAGTGTGCCTTTCTTATGCAAACCAACCAATCCAGAGCTCACATCCCCAAACACCTCTTTTATTGAGCTCTTATAATCTGGGCCACTATTTCCCTGCCATAATCACCCCAGGGCTGGGTACCAGACAACAAAAGACAGCCTCTATGCCCCCCTCCCACCACTCCCAACCCCCTCCTGAACTCACTGAAGTTATTCCAATAGCAAATCTTAAACCTGCTTACCCTGTATTACCTGTTCCTTCCCATGGAAATCACCAGAAAGGCTCTTTCCCCTATTTTCCCCTCTCTCCCTCATCTCCTGACCAACACTGGTGCCTCCCTCAGCGGCCCTGTGTGGCATGCCATGCCTCCTATTTCTAGGAATCTGTGAGTATAAAAAAGTTTCTTCATGACAGTCATGTCTATGTTGCGTGTTACCGTACCTGACTAAAACAAACCCCAGGTATCTTTAAAATAGAGGGTAACTTGTGGTTAAGCTGTTCAAAGCTCTTCCAATTTTACCAGATGTCAAAGCAGCACACAGTATTAATTTTCCAAAAAATAGCAGAGGGAACACTTCCTAACTCAATTTATGCCGCTGGCATGCCCTAATACCAAAATTAAGTCAAGACATTACAAGAAAAAAAAAAAAATCTACAGACCAATTCAACAGTGTATTAAAAGAATTGTACACCACGATCAGGCGAGATATGTTCCAGGTATGTAAGGCTGGTTCAACGTTTGAAAACCAATTAATGTAATCCATTACATTAACAGCCTAAAGAATATGATTATATCAATTGATACAGAATAAGCATTTGGCAAAATCCAACACCCATGGGAAATAGAAGGGAACTTCTTCAACTTGATAAAGAACATCTACAAAACAGCCCACAGCTAAAATCACACTTAGGGGTGAGAATTTGAAAGTTTTCCTCCTAGGATTGACACTAAGGCAAGGATGCCTCTCTCACAACTCCTTTTTAGCATTGTAAAGCAAGTCTCCACTAGTGTATTATGAAAAGAAAATATAAGCTATGTAGGCTGGGAAGGAAGAAATAAAAATCTTTGTTTGCAGATGACATGACTGTCTATGTAGAAAATCCCAGAATCAATTAAAAAACACCTGGAAATAATAAGCAATTATACCAAGGTTGCAAGATACAAAGTTAACATATAAAAAGCAAATTGCTTTCCTCTGTACAAGCAATGAACAATTGGAAATTTAAAATTACAAACACAATACCATTTACATTAGCACCAAAAAGTGAAATAGATATAAATCTAACAAAATATGTACAAGGTCTATATGAAGAAAACTACAAAACCATGATGAAAGAAATCAATAAAGATATAAGTAAATGAAGATAAATTCTGTGTTCACACCCTGAAAGACATGACAAGATGGGTCTTTGTTTTGTTTTTTTTTAAAGGTGACCGGTAAGGCGATCTTTACCCCCGACTTGGTGTTGTCAGCACCACGCTCTCCCAAGTGAGCTAACTGGCCATCCCTATACAGGAATCCAAACCTGTGGCTTTGGTGCCACCAACACCACACTCTCCCAAGTGTGCCACAGGCCGGCCCTCAAGATGGGCCTTTACGAAGTTCACTACAAGATTTGTATTATCTTTTAATTATATTTTCCACAAATATTTTGAAGTATCTTATTATTATTATCAGTTCTTCCTAACTTGATGTATAGAATTCATACAATTCCAATCAAAATTTCAGCAAGCAATTTTGTCAGTATTGACAGCCTGAATCTTAAGTTTGTAGGAAAGGCAAAAACCCCAGAATAATCAATACAACATTGAAGAAGAACAGACTTGGAGCACTGACATTGTCAAACTTTTAGAGTTATTATAAAGCAATAGTGAACAACATAATTTGGTATTGGTGAAAGAGTAGATACCTATATAAGTGGAACAGAAGAGAGAGCCCAGAAATTGACCCCACAAATACAGCCAACTGAATGTTGACAAAGGAGTGAAGGCAATTCAATGGAAAATGGATAGTCTTTTCATAAAATAATACTGGGACAATAGATTGTCAATAGGCAAGAAAACTAAATCTAGGAACAGTACTCACACCTTTCACAAAAACTAACGGATCACTTAGCTAAATGTGAAAAGCAAAACTAAAAAACATTTAGAAGATAAAATAGGAAAAAATTTGGTGACTATGGGTTTGGCAATGAGTTTTTAGATTGGGAGAAAATATTTTGAAACCATATATCTGATAAAAGATTTGCATCTGAAAATACAAAGAACTCTAAAACTTAACCAAATTTTTTAAATGGACAAAAGATACAAGCAGACATATCAACAAAGAAGATATACAGATGGGAAAAAAAAGCATAAGAAAAGATACTCAACATCAGTTGTTATTAAGGAATTACAAATTAAAACAAAAATAAAATATTATTCAGCAATAAAAATAAACGTTAAGCCACAAAAAGTCACGGAGGAAACTTAAATATATATTTCTAAGTGAAAGAAGTCTGAATGGTTATATACTGTATTATTCCAATTATATTACATTCAGGAAAAGGCAAAACTATAGAGAGATTTAAAAGATCATGCATGGTTAGAGATTAAAGGAGAGAGGGAAAGGGAGGAACAGGTAAAGTACAGGGTATTTTTAGGGCAGTGAGACTATTTTGTATGACATGGTAAGGATAGATACATGACATTATCTATTTGTCAAAACTATAGAACTCTACAGCACAGAGAGTGATTCTTAACAGAAGAAAATTTAAATAAATAATAATTTAGAAGGTGGGAGGATCTTAGGAAAGAATGCAGGCTGTGATAAGAAAATTTAACTTAGGTGCCAACCTAAGTAACTTTGGAAATGAATGGAGTCCATACGACTAAAAGCAAAAGAAACTGCATATAATGCTACTCAAAAAAAGTTGTTTCCCAAGGGGCTGTGGGTTATCAATTCTGAAACCATAATAAATGTGTACTGGAATTGAAAAATTAAGTAAATGGATGGCAGATTGTGTAAGCCAGATTTCTTACTGTTAGAGTAGAAATTTACATACCAGCAAGGGGAAGAGGCTAAAATGATTCATGTCATAATGAATTAGAGATGGAGACATGAGTGAGAGCTCATGTTTAACTTAATATAGATACAGATGGTTACATACAGAAATATTTATAAATATGTGTGTACACATGGGTTAGTATACACAGATATTTCTTTGTTCTGTCAGCTTAGAAAGCCTAGAATAACTGATACTCCAAAAACAACAAGCACACCCAGGGCCCAGCCCTAATACCATTCTAATATCATTCTCAGCCAAGAGGAACCTGGACTCCTTGGGGAAATGGATGGTTCTGGAACTGGGGCAAAAAATATACAAGGTGAACCTGGAGCACCCTGAAGTACCAGAAAGTAAGCAAGTGATCAAAAACTAATAAAAAAAAATGCATTGATAGATACAGGCCAAAGGAACACAGGAGCCAGTGGAAAGGGCTCCCAGTAGCCAAAGTTGGAACATTTTGAGCAAGAAAATAAGGTGGGAATGTATTTTAACCAGTGTGTACATGAATATTCATGGGTCTATATTCATACAAATGCATGATCAAGTGAATTAATAATTGAAGGGAAAGAGACAAATTGCTCCTGCAGTTTTCCAAATAATTGTATAGATACTCCATCCTAAAGATGAAGCATAATTCCCCACTTTATAAGTATGGGCTGTGCATAGTAACTTTCTTCCAAAGAGTTCAATCTGAAAAGGTTGGGAAGGAATAACTTTACAGTATAGAAACCTGACAAGCACTACTCTAATGAGGTGATCGTGATCACCATCAACAATCATAAATCATGTTGATTACACATATCATTGATATGACATGATAAGAAGGTCACTATACTTCAATGATCCTCTTCCAAAAAGCCCATAACCACAGTCTAATCATAAGAAAAAAATAAGACAAATTCCAATAGAATGACATTCTACAATATATCTGGCCAATAGTCCTCAAAACTATCAAGGTCATAAAAAACAAAGAAAGTCTGAGAAACTATTACAACCAAGAGGAGCCTAAAGACACCTGACAACTTAATGTAATATAACACCCTGGATAAGATCCTGGAACAGAAAAAGAGTATTAGGTGAAAACCAAGAAAATCTAAATAAAACACAGATTTTAGTTAATAATAATGCATCAATATTGGTTCATTAATTTTGAAAAATGTACTATACTAATGTAAGATGTTAATAATAGTGGAAACTATAGGGGTGTATAAATCTGATTAGTGCAGCTACTGCGTCAGCACCCATTTTTAGGCCTGACATAGGTTGTTTGAAACCCACTCATTCCCCATCACCTGTAGCCTGGTTACACTTCCCCAACCTATGGGGTTGTTTGCATTATTGATCACTTGTTCCACATCCCTCTGACCTAAAATCCACCACCATAGCTGTTAGCCATGATTAAAACTAAGGTTCAACAATAGAGTCATGTAAATAAGTTTCCCCCTTTGTGTGTGTTTTCTTAAAACTAGCCAAACTGCAACCTCCAAGGGAAAGCCTACAGGATAATGCCCATATACCTTAATAACCTCTTTCTCTTTCTCTCACTCCCCACATGCTGGTTGAGCTCCATGCCACCTCTAGACTTCCTGTTGGCCTCTTGTAAGAACCTCTAACCTCTCTGGGACCTGTGAGTAACAAATTTCTTCTGTTTCATGCATTTTGATTTCACTTCCTCATTGTGTCTCACCTGACACACACACCTGACACACACACCTGAGCCTAACTTTCCCTCCACCCCACATCGGAGCTCTCCAAGTAAGTGGCTATCTTGGCTGATGGTGACTTTCAACATAGAGACCTCAAGACCAAATTAGAAAGAAACCATAACAGAAATCACAACAAGAGGAAAAGGGGAATACACAGGAACTCTCTGTACTGTCTTTATATTTTTTTTCTGTAAATCTAGAACCATTCTAAAATAAAAAAGTTATTTTAAAATGAATATATTAAATATTTTTAAAAAGCTGATAACAGGGGATAGAACAGTTGGTCAGAAAAAATAGAAAAGGGTAGGACACTTACTTTTCACTGTAGACCCAGCTGTCACAGCAGTCCCAACACCATAAGGACAGCCGTGAGGAACAAAAAGAGTACCAATATCTCTACCAACTGCATGAGCCAGGTAAGACAGGACATTTACACAACAAATCTGCCAAAGCAGATTTATTGTTCACAGATATGCAGCAGGGATAAACAGAAACCTAAGATCCATGGCAAGCTGTTCCCCCAAGGCTCAGGAAAGCTGCCCAAGGCAAGTGCAGTCTCGTCTGCTTTCCCCCCACATTGCTCCACAGCTGAGGGACCCTGAAAGCACTCCACCTGAGTTTACATACCCTGGCACCACTGGACTTGCTGAGCAGAAGTGTTGTAGAACATCCTGCTCTGAGAGGAATGAGGATATAGCCCGGATTGTTCCAGACACATTCTCGTTATCTCAGGACATTACATTCTCAGGACCTTCTGTGGCTATTTCAAGAATTGCAAGTGAGAGGGGGAAGAACTGGCTTGGCTGAGGCCATCTGGGGACCTGTCCTCCTACATAGGACTGCACCACAATGAAACATACCATTTCAGGAAGGAAATCAGCTTTAGTAACCAGGATTCTCAGAGGAAAGTGGTGAGATCAACTGTCAGAGAGACTTTGAAGGGTAATTTCATGCTAAACAGGATATTGAAAATTTCCTTATAGAAGTCTTTGGTTCATGATAATGTCTGTGGCTAGGAGACTGAGTTAAGTTTACCAGTAAGACTATAACTTAAAATTTGTTTTCTTTAGTACCAGAAACTGTTTCATCCAATAAATATTTAATGATTATTTACTATGGAAAAGTGAATTCTTTACATAGGTATTGTAGAGGACTGACGCTAATAGTATCTACTAGATCTTACCTGTTTACTATGTGCCAAGCATCATCCTAAATGCTGTAAATGTAATTTCTAATAAAACCCTCAGAACAATCATTTGTGGTATTACACTGTCCCCATTTTATAGTTACAAAAACTAGGACCCCAAGGTTTTAGTCCATACAACTATTAGATAGAAAGGTGAAAATCTGAACACCAATGATCTGATAAGAAATCATAACTCCATGGATTATAGATTCATCAGGCTTTTTCATGTATATTTTATTCACTAAATTCATCTTTCTTCACTGATATATTTATTTTAACATGGTGCAAGTAAAAAAGAGAACAGAAAAAAGTTATCTCAGCATCCGGATCTCTGTCTGCTTGCTCTTTTGACAACCTTCATCAATCTTTCAGAATCTTACTCTTGGTTATAGGATTTTTCAATTAACTAGCATGAATATAAAGAGATGTCTTGACTAAATAAAATTTATTTATACCTGTAGTATTACAATGCAGTATGACAAAATGATCTTTGGCATCAATCAACTTTAACCTTACAAGATAAAATATTCCATCTACTAGGAAAAAGAGAAGGATCTTTCACAAACAAAAGTTATCAGTTTCCTTTGTTTTTAACAAAGAAGACTGAACTCATAACTATATATTTAGAAATGTATTTTAAAGAAATAATCAGAAGTATGAACAAAGATTTACGTAAAATATGTTAATTATAATAGTAGAAATTAAAAATTATCTAAATGCTTCCAGGGTAATGATTAAATAAAGAGTTGTGGATCTACAAATAGATTTTTATCCATTCATTGAAAATCATATTTTGAAAAATAGTGTCACCAAAAAAAATGCTCATTATATAATATTGGAAAGAAACAACACCAATATATTAAAAATAAATAAATTAGTATCATACATTCCAAAATGCTACCAGTGATTATATCTTGGTGGTATGATTATAGGTGATTTTAATATTCTTCATTGTGCTTCTGTTTTCCAAATAATCTACAACAAGCATAATATAATTTTTATAATAAAAATATATATTAAAATAAAATTTCATGGTTGCTTTTTGAATAAAGAACGTTTACAGTTTACTTATTGTTCTAGAAATAATGAGTACATACATAGATGGAACTTTATACAAAAAGGTATTTTAACATGCTATTTAATTTAAGTATTAAAAGAAACTATGAGGTTTCCACTTCCATCCAAGATCCAATAACATAGAATGGATTCACCCTCCTGCTTGACGCAACCAAAAAACTTGAAAAAATACCTGAATCAATGGTTGTCAAGACACTGTACATCAGACAATGGACAGGACAGTAATCCCTGAGAGGTAACTCTAATGAGGTGATCCTTAAGATTATCTGAGATTGCTCCCTTGAGAAATTTCCAGGACAGGACTCGGTGTATGTGGAAGATCCCAGGCAGAGGACAATGGTTGCCAGAGGTGGAAATATTAACCTGCAAATTTAGAAACATCAAAAAGGCTAAAGTTTACAGGACAAAGCACCGTTAAAGAAACCTGCACAGAGAGGAAACACTAGTGATCAAAAACATGTCAGAAAACTGCCTGAGACCTAAGAAAGAACCACCCTGAACTGTTAGGTGAATTCTAGAATGGCCCCCATGATCCTCATCTCCAGATATTCACAACTTTTTCTAACCCTCTCCCTTCGAATGTGAAAGACTTCTGACTTGTTTCTAATCCACAGAACACAGCAGAGGTGAAAAGATGCATTTGATTGTACGTATGTGATTATATCGCATAAGATTGCAGAGTCAGTATTGTTAAAAAGCACTCTTTCTTGCTGGCTTTGAAGAAGCATAGCACCATTTTGTGAGCTACCACATGAAGTGGACCTCCCAGAAAGGTGCTGAAGGGAACTTCCAGCCAGCAGCCAGCAAGCAATTGAAGCCCTCACTTCTGCAACATACAGGAGACAGAACACTTTTACCAACAGGTAAGTTTGGATCTGAATTTGAAAAAAGATTCTTCTTTATTCGAGACTCACATCAGACTGCAGCCCAAGCCAACATTTTGTGTGCAGTCTTGTGAGACCCTTAAGCAAAGGATTAAGCT
This sequence comes from Cynocephalus volans, assembly GCF_027409185.1. Taxonomy (NCBI): domain Eukaryota; kingdom Metazoa; phylum Chordata; class Mammalia; order Dermoptera; family Cynocephalidae; genus Cynocephalus; species Cynocephalus volans. Next base: position 94,468,418 of record NC_084467.1, read on the forward strand.
AAGTATGCACTGTCTGTACTTCTGATTCACCAAAACTGTGATATAATATAACTGTGTTGTTTTAAGCTACTAAGTTTGTGGAAATATCATTACACAGCAATAGATAACTAAAACGTCATCTCAATAGATGCAGGCAAAGCATTTGACAAATATCCATCATTCATTCCTGATTTTTAAAATCTCAGCAAATTGGAAAGAGAAGGGAACATGCACTGATAACACTATATCTAATGATGAAATACTGAGGCAAGAATGTCTTCTCTAATCATTTTTATTCAAGATTTTACTGGTGGTTTTAGTTAGTGTGATAAAACAAGAAAAATAAATAAATGGCATCCAGATAGGAAAGGAAGAAGTCAAACTGTCTTTATTCACACTCAGTATGATTATCTATGTACAAAACCCAATAGATTACACACAATCAACTAGAACTAATGAATGAGTTTTGCAAGGTTGCAGCATACAATACCAACATACAAAAAAAAATTATATTTGTATATACTAGCAAACAATAGAAAACTCAAATTTAAAAATACAATTTATAATAACATCAAAAAATATTAAATACTTGTGAACATATTGAACAAAATATGTGACAGATCTGTACATTGAAAAAATATGCTATTTCTGAGAGGTATGTAAAATAATCTAAACAAATAGAGATATATGAGGTTGGCCCTCTGTATTTACATGTTCCACATACACAGAGTCAACCAACTATGGGTCAAAAATATTTTTAAAAAAACAACAAAAATTAACAATATATCATTAAAAAACAATACAAAGTATAGAAACAATACAGTATAACAACTATTTACATAGCATTTACATTGTACTAAGTTTTATAGTTATCTAGGGATGATTTAAAGTGTATGGGAGGATTATGTAGAATATATGCAAATACAATACCATTTTATATCATGGACTTAAGCACCCATGGATTTTGGTAACCAATCCCCTGAGGATACCAAAGGATGACTATTATTATATTAGAAAATTTAAAAATATTTTTGAGAACTATTTCAAAGGGATTGATTTCCTTTATAATTCTATATGTTTTGTTTTCTGCATTAGAAACTTTATTCTGAGAAGGGACCATAGGCCTCACCAAGTTGCTTAAAGGAACTTGAGCATCCACAGATTTTTGTGTCCACAGGGGGTCTGGAACCAATCCCCCATGGATACCAAGGGATGGCTATGCTTTGTTCATGGGTCAAAAGACTCAATGTTGTTAAAATGTCAATTTTCTCTAAATTTGTCTCTATATTAAACACAATCCCAAAAGAAATCCCTAGAAGCTTTTTGTAAAAATTGACAAGCTGATCCAAAAATCCATATGGAAATGTAAAGACCAATATTACTTAAAACTGTTTTGAAAAAGAAGTACAAAATTAGAAGAAAAACACTGCCTATAGTTCTTATACTAATCAAGATAGAGAAGTATTGACATATAGATTTTTTAAAAAATACATAAAATTAACAGAATATAATTCTGATATAGATGAAAACACGTAGATGAAAATCCGATGTTCAATAAAGGCAAATAATTCAGTAAAGAAAAGGCTTTTCAACAAATGGTGCTGGAACTATTAAATATCCATATGTGAAAAAGGGAATTTAAATCCATATTTAAAAAATTAGCAGCTGCTCTGACATATAAGAAGCTTTCAGTCAATACTTCATCCTAACAACAAGTAAAAACCTGAACATTCTGAAAAATCAACAGCTCTCCTTAGATCTGTCAGATAGGTGGGTGTCACAGGGCAAACCACTGCCCCCAAACTGGAGAAGTTTACAAGAAAAGGCAAATTCACAGAATCACACTTTGCCGGAGCAGAAACCCACAAGTGCAAACCACCACAGGAACTAGTGCTGAAGTAGGGAAAACAACCATGATTAAGTTCCTAAAGGCCCTAATGGATAAACTTAACATCATGCAATAGATGGGCAATGTAAGCAAAGAGATGGAAATCCTTAGAAAACAAACAAAAAGTGATGCTAGGGATCAAAAACACTGTAAGAGAAGTTAAGAATGCTTATCAGTAGACTGAACATGTCGAGGCAAAGAAGTTCTGGACTTGAGGATATCTCAGTAGAAACTGCCAAAACTGAAAAGCAAAGAGAAATAAACTAAAAACAAAACCAACCAAACAAACAAACAGAATATCCATTTGGGACAACTACAAAAGGTATAATATATACTTGTACTAGGATTTCCAGAAGGAGAAGAGAGAAAGGAACAAATATTTTATAATAATGATTGAGAATTTCCGCAAATTAATGTCAAACACCAAACCACAGGTACAGAAAGCTTACAGAATACCAAACAGGTTAATTGCCAAAAAGAAAAAAACTACACCTGTCATATTATTTTCAAATTATATTTAATAAAAGATAAAGAAAAAATCTTAAAAGAAGCCACAGGAAAAGAGCACCTTAACTGTACAGGAGCAAAGATAATTCTGTCTGACTTCTCAGAAATCAAGCAAGCAAAAAGTGAGTGGAGTGAAACATGTAAAGAGTTGAGGGAAAAAAGCCACCAACCTAGAATTCTGTCCCCTGTGAAATTATCCTTCAAAAGTGAAGGAGAAATAAAGACTTTCTTGGCAAACAAAACATATAGTCCTGCCCTGAAAAAAATATGTAAAGAAATTCTTTAGAGAGAACAAAAATGATAAAGGTCAGAAACTCAGATCTACATAAAAAAAGGAAAAGCATTGGGCCAGCCCGTGGCTTACTTGGAAGAGTGTGCTGCTGACAACACCAAGTCAAGGGTTAAGATCCCCTTACCGGTCGTCTTTTTTTTTTTTAAAAAAAAAAAAGGAAAAACTATTCCGAGAAGGAATAAGTTACAATCAATAAAATAAAATTTTTTATTTTTCTTATTCCACATATATGCTTATGTAGATATATATGCTTATGTATACATGAAATGAATGACAGCAATGTTACAAGGGGCGGAATGAAGAAACTAAGATTATTTTGTAATTATAAGATACCATATTACTGTAAAGTGGTATAGTGTTATATGAAAGCAAACTTGGATTACCTATAAATGTATACTCTATGGCAACCACTAAAAAAGGTTTTTTTAAGCATAACATATGTTTAAAAAGGTCAAAAATTGAATTATATAAAATGCTCAATTAAAACCAGAAAAGGAAGAAAGACAATGGAAGACAAAAAAAAAAAAAGAGCAAGGGCTACAAATAAAAAGCAATAACTAATATGATATATATTAATACAAACATATCAATAAGCACCTTGAATGTCAATAGTCTAAATACACCAATTAAATAACAGAGGTTGTCAGGAAGAATCAAGAAATAAGGCCCAACAATATGTTGTCTACAAGAAGCCCACTTTAAATATAAAGACACATATAAATTAAAAGTAAATGGATGAAGAAAGCTATACCATGCTAACACTAAAAAAAGAAAACAGAAATAGCTATACTAATTTCAGACACAGCTGAATTCAGACCAAGGAAAGTTGTCAAGGATAAAAAAAGGGCATTACATAATAATAAACAGGTCAATTCTCTAAGACATATATTACAATGGAGCATCAAAATGCATAAAACAAAAACTGATAAAACTGCCAGGAGTAATAGATGAATTTACCACCATAGTTGGAGACTTCAATACCCCTGTATCAGAAATAGACAGATCCAGGAGGCAGGAAATCAGTGAGTTCATAGTTGAACTCAACACCATCATCAATCTATAATGTGTATAATGGACATCTACAGACTGCCCCCAAAAAGCATAATACACATTTTTCTCAAGCTCACATTGAACATTCACCAAGATAGACCACATTCTGGGCAGTAAGGCATGCCTTAACAAATTTAAAAGAACAGAAATCATACAATGTCTGTTCTCAGACCACAACAAAATTAAATTAGAAATCAATAACAGAAAGATATCTAAAAACACTTGAATATTAAGTAATAGATGTCTACTTCTAAATAATGCATGGTTCAAAAATGAAATATCAAGAAAAAGCAAAAGATATTTTGAACTAAATAAAAATGAAAATGCCACTTTTCAAAATTTGTGGGATGTAGTAAAAGAAGGGCTTAGAGAGAATTTACAGCAGTTTATGACTGCATATATTGGAAAAGAATAAAGATCCAAAATCATTCACCTTCACCTAAGCTTCTGTCATAGGAAATGAGCAAATTAAATACAAAAACAAGCAGAAGAAAATAAATAATGAAAATTAGAGCCAAAAATCAATGAAATTTAAAACAGGAAATCAATAGAGAAAAATCACTGAAACCAAAAGGTGGTTCTTTGAAAAGATCAATAAAATCAATAAGCCTCCAGCTAGGTTAAGGAAGAAAAAAAAAAAGCCTCCAGTCAAGATGGCAGAATAGACAGTCCCCAGCATCACTGTCTCCACAAATCAACCTATTTACAACTATTAAAAAACAACAACAGCCAAGCTGGGGCCGCTAAAGATCAGAGGAAGAGGAGGAGAGACCTACAGAGTGCATGAAGGCGGGAGAAGCCACAATGAGAGAAAGAGAAACTGCTGTGACTGCTTCGAGACCTGGCTGCTTCAAGGCTGGAGTTGGAGAGCACACGGACCAGAAGCCAGCAAAAGCTACAGCTGTGCCCTTTGGATGAAGTTGCTTGGAGGCAGCAGGGGAGAAGAGGGACTTGGTAGCCCTCAGCTCAGCAAGATCACTGATAGGGTTCTCATGGACACACACAGGAGTGAGGAGCCAGAACAGCTGACAAAAAGGAGCCACTCAGAGGCCAGTGAGTCATCACAAGGGACCAGCACACAGTCCGTCCCATGGGAAGTGTTTGGAGCACAGGCAGTGGGGGAGAAGGCCCACTGGGAGAACACTGTGGCACAGAAAGAACAGCTGATCTGCCCCTAAATCAACATAGGACCACTCAGTAGAGACTGTCACAAACATAGAGCTGCAGGGGGTGCAGTTTGCTGAAAACTCAGGCCCAGACAGGAGTTTCTATACAATCCAGGTGAACCAGATCCCCTGAGACCCAGAAGTACCTGTAAAGTCAAACATTAAAACTTGAGCTGCACAAAAAAAACCTTCCCCAGGGAATCAGCAGCAAAGCAACAATTTAGTTCAATCACAGGGCTCAAGTGCTGGTCCCTACAGGAAATTCTCCCGTATTAGAAATAAGCAAAGGACAACAAATTAGTTGAGAATTTAAGTGGTAGGAACAGCAAAAAATCCAACACCGAACTGAAAAAAAAAAAAAAACCCACAGAGACAAAGTCTGATATTAACTTGTAAAGGTCTCACATCATCAAAGAACACCTGTAAAAGCTAGAAGGACTAGAAGTCCCCTGGGCTACTAAGCCAGGGAGGGGAGAGGTGTGGGGGCCTAAGCCATGCCTCCTAACACCCACAACCAGTTCCAAGGGTGGGGGTCCAAGGGCCTCAGCCATACCCCACTGACACCTACATCCAGCCAGTGACAACCACCAAGCCACCACAGGAAGCACTCTGGGCTCTCCCAAGCTGGAAAGATGAGGGGCAGGGAGGGCTTCAGCCACACCCCTCCAACATCTGCACCCAGCTCAGTAATTACTGGGCTACTACTGGAAGCCCCCTGGTCTCCCATGTAGGAGACCAACTGCCATAGGCCTCAACTCCACCCCTCCTCCTTCCTCCTTTTCTCACTCTATTTCTTCCCCTTTTCCCTCTCCCTTTGCCCCCCAACTGCTTCACAACAAAATCACAGAATGTAAAAAATAATAATAATATTAAATTTTTTAAAAGAATCTACCTTAGAGAGAAATCTGAAAAAAAAAGAGGAGACAAATTACTAATTTCAGAAATGAAGGAGAGACATTATTACAGATCCCGCAGACATTAAAAGGATAATAAAGAAATATTATGAACAACTCTGTGCCCAAAAATTGATAGCCTAGATAAAATGAACGAATTTCTCGAAAGACACTATCTGCCAAAACTCACACAAGAGAAAAGGGATAATGTATATTAAAGAAATTGAATCAATAATTAACTTCCCAAAACAGAAAGCAAGCCAGATGGATACACTCATGAATTCTACCAAACATTTAAGAAAGAAGTTATAGCAGTTCTCTATCATCTTTTACAGTAAAGGTAACCTTTCAATCTCATTTTAGGAGGTCAATACCAAAACAAGACATTACAAGAAAAAATAAAAGTATAGATCAATATGTCTTATCAACATAGATGCAAAACTCCGCAACAAAATGTCAGCAAACCAAAGTCAACAATATATAAAAAGAATGATATGCCTAGAGCAAATGGAATTCATTTCAGGTATGTAAGGCTTGTTTAACATTCAGAAATCAATTAATATAATCCATCACGTCAACAGCATAAAGAGTAAAAAGCACATGATCATATGAACAGATACAAAAAAAGGATTCTAAAAAATTTCCCACTCATCCATGATAAAAACTTCAGAAACCAGGAATAGAGGAGAAATTCCTCAACTTGGTAGGAAATATCTACCAAAAACCTACAGCTTCCATCATACTTAATGGGGAGAAACTCAAAGCTTTCCCACTAAGATTAGGAACAAGGCCAGGATGTCCACTCTCACCACCACTTTTCAACATCACACTTGAAATCTTAGTTAATGCAATAAGACAAGAGAAAGTGATAATGGGAATACAGACTGGGAAGGAAAAAATAAAACTGTCCTTTTCCCAGATGACATGATCTATGTAGCAAATCTGAAAAAATCAACAACAGCAAAAAACCTACTGGAACTGATAAGCAATTATAGCAAGATTGAAGGATACAATCGTGCTACAAGGTCACTATATAAAGTCAATCATTTTCCTATATACCAGCAATTAACTAATGAAATTTGAAATTAAGAACACAATATCATTTACATTAGCACCCCCAAATATAAAAACACTTAGGTATGAATCTAACAAAATATGTGCAAGATTTATATGAGGAAAAGTACAAAACTATGATGTCAGAAATTGAAGAATAACTAAATAAATGGAGAGGTATTCCAAGTTTATGGATAGAAAGACTCAATACTGTCAAGATTTCAATTCTTCCCAACTTGATATATAGATTCAATGCAATCCCAGCAAATTATTTTGTGGGCATTGACAAACTGATTCTAAATTCTACATAAAGAGGCAAAAGACTCAAAATACCCAACAAAATATTGAAGGAGAAGAATAAAGTTGGAGGACCGACACTTCCTGACTTCAAAACCGACTATAATGCTACAGTAATCAAGACAGTGTGGTACTGGTGAAAGAACAGACAAATAGAGCACTGCGAGAGTGGTGAGCACAGAAATAGATCCACATATATATAGTAAATTGTTCTTTGACAAAGGAGCAAAGTAATACAATGGAGAAAATACTGTCTTTTTAACAAATGGTACTGGTACAATTGAGCATCCACATGCAAACAAATGAATCTTTTACCCTTCACAAGTATTAACTCAAAATTGATCCCAGACCTAAGTGTAAAACTCAAAACTGTAAAACTTTTAGAATATAACACAGAAAGAAAGTCTAGACTACCTTGGGTTTGGCAATGACCTTTTAGATATAACACCAATGGCATGATCCATGAAAGAATTAACTGACAAGTTGGACTTTATTAAGATTATAAATTTATGCTCTGCAAAAGGCACTGTCAAGATAATGAGAATACAAGCCACAGACTGGGAAAAAAATAGTTGCAAAAAACATATCTGATGAAGGAGTGTTATTAAAAATATACAAAGAACTCTTAAAACTCAACCAGAACACAAACTACCCAATTAAAAAATCAGGCCAAAGACCTTAACAGACACCCTACTAAAGAAGACATACAGATGGCTAATAAGTATATGAAAATAAGCTCCACATCATATGTCATCAGGAAAATGCAAAATAAAACAATGAGATACCACAACCTATTTGATGGGCCAAAATTCAGAACACAGACAACACCACATGCTGGCAAGGATGTAAGGCAACAGTAACTCTCATTTATTCCTGATGGGAATGCAAAACGGTACAGCAACTTTGGAAGGCAGTTTGGCAATTTCTTATAAAAATTAAATGTATTTTTAGCATATAATCCAGCAATCATCCTTCTTGATATTTACCCAAAGGAGTTGAAAACTTATATCCACACAAAAACCTGCAAAGGGATGTATATAGCACTACTATTCATAATTGCCAAAACTTGGAAGAAACCAAAATGTCCTTCAATAAGTGAATGAATAAATAAATTGTGGAACATCCAGACAATGAAATATTAGACAGTGATTTTTAAAATGCACTATAAAGCCATGAAAAGACATGGAGAAAACTTAAATGCATATTATTAAGTGAAAGAAGTCAATCTGGAAAGGCTATGCACTGTTTCATTACAACTATATGACATTCTGGAAAAGGCAAAACTATGGAAATGTTATAATAATCAGTGTTTGCCAGCAGTTAGGAGGAAGTAAGGGATGAATAGGTGGAGGATAGAGAACTTTTAGGGCAATGAAAATACTCTGTACAATATTGTGGTGGTGGAAACATGTCATTATACATTTTTCCAAACCCCTAAAATTTATAACACCGAGTGTGTACCCTGATTTAAACTATGGACCTGGGTGGTAATGATATGTCAATATAGGTTCATCGCTGTAACAAATGTACCACTCCAGTGGGGGCGTTGACATTGAAAGAGGATATGCATGTGTGGGAGGAGGGAGATATAGGAAATCTCTGAATCTTTTGTTCAGTTTTGCTTTGAACTAAAAACTGCTCTAAAAAAAAAGTCTACTAAGAAAAAGTAACTCAAAATTATTCATATACCTAAATGTCCAAACCTAAAATTCTATAACTTGTAGAAGAAAATTGAAAACTTTTATGACCTTGGTTTAGGCAAAGATTTCTTATATACAACAACGAAAGAATGATCCATAAAAAAAAATCAAATTGATAAGCTGGATTTCATTAAATTTCATTAAATTTAACTCTTCTTTTGAAAGGCACTGTTAAGAGAATGAGAAAATAAGCCACCTTTTAGAAGAAAACACTTTCAAATAATATATTTAATAAAGGATTGTACTCAGGATGTATAAAGAATTCTCAGGAAAAAAAAAAAACAGCAAAGACAAAAATTGAAGATAATCATCAATAAAAGAGATGTGGCAAATAAGCACATGAAGAGATGTTCCAGATCACAGGAATATGTAAAGTAAAACTCAATAAGATATGCACATTATTAGACTAACACAATTATTAGAAATGGACACAAAGAACAATTATGTTTGGTAATGATGAATATGCTAGTTATCCTGATTTGATCATCCCATATTGTACACAAGTATTGATAGTTAACTCTGTAACTCACAAATATGTATAATCAATTAGGTTTCAATAAAGAAAAATAAATAAAAACTGTGTTTATAAAATGTTAAAAAAAATTTTTAAAGACTGGCCAAAGTGTTGGTGAAGATATATTAAAACAGAAATAATAATATACTTCTGGTGGCAATGTAAGTGACATAACCACTTTGAAAACTGACAGTTTTTAAGTTAATCATACACCTTCAGTATGATTCAGTTATTTCATTCCTAAAAATTTACCCTAGAGAAATGAAAGTACATGTCCAAATAAAGACATATACACAAATGTGGATAGCAGCTTTATTAGTAACAGCCAAAACCTGGAAACAACCCAATGTCTATTGACAGATGAGTGGATAAAAAGTAGTGGACTACCACTGAGCGATACAAAAAAACTGCACTTTTGATGTTTGCAAAAAATGGATAAATCTCAAAATTAGGCTGAGTGAAAGAAACCAGGCAAAAATAAGTACATGCTATATTAGCTCATTTACAAAAGTTGTGGAAAGTGCAAACAAATGTACAATTACAGAAATATGATCAAGAGTTCCTTGGTGGTGGCAAGGACAGTAATTTTAGGGAGGGTTTACAAAGGAGCAGGAAGAAACTTTGGGGAGTGATGGATGTGTTTAATATCGTGATTATGCTGATGGATTGATTCATTCGTATATGCATATGTCAAAACTTATCAAGCTATACATTTTAAATATGTGCAATTCATTATATGTCAATTATACCTCAATAAAACTGTTAGAAAAACAGATGAGATAGGTAGGGAAGTTGTTTTTAAATCCATTTACAAATGGAGAAAAATAGTTGCAAGGGGTAGAAATGAGTCACACTTTTCTGCATTGTCCCTTCTAGAATATTATTTCTCTCTATTGATTTAAAAATACCACACTTACCAGTTAAATAAACAATGATATATTTTAAAATGTAATACTAATAGTGATAGAAAGAAATCAGCAATATCCCTATTTACTGCTATCAAGTAGACTTTAGTACATATTAAGAAGAGAGGGAAAAAGGTATAGAAGATATATAGATTGCCCTACATATCTACTATTTCAATTAAATCCTTGGCACTTACAATCAGCTTGTAATCAACACACCTAAGTAGGCAGATATCCAGTCGTAAGTTGGACATGGGTAGGAAGCTCAGGTATATAGCTCTGACAATCATCGGCATATACAGTGTACTTAAAAACGTGTGTGTATGAGAAAGCCTCAGAAGAGAATATAAGGATAAGGTGAAACAAAAGCTGGTAAGAGAACTTCAAGAATATGTAAGGACTGAGGATGGGGAAACTCATGCTGATCACAATTCCAAAAGTCTTGTACTTAAAAACTGCTAATATTCTGGTAATTCAACCAAGGGCAGATCTTATGTCTTGAATGTATGTATTTGATCACTATTTTTAATTTATTATGGAATATTTCAGAGATTTCATGATTATACTTTTTAAAATCTGTTCTCCTGTCAAGTCACATATTTCCTTTTACAAAACATGCCACTATGAACATTCTCACATGTGTTTCCAGACTCAAGAGTTTCCTTAAGGTATATATGTATAAGTAGAATTCCAAAGTTAGAGATGTATCAGTCAAGGTTCAAATATAGAAAACAGAAACCACCTCAACTATTTTAAAGAGAGAGATCTGATAGAGAGTATTAGGCACTTGCAAAATCATTAAGGAGGCTAAAGGACTGGGTTCCGCATGAGAATGAACCCAATGGAGAATTCCACCATTTGGTGGACAATACCACCAAATGAACCTAACTGGAGAATTCCACCATAATCAGGAAGGTAGGAAGTCAGGAGGCCAATATTGGAACTGTTGAGTTGAAGAACAAACTATTGTCACTGTGGTCCCAGGATCAGGAAATCAAAACCTCTGAAATACAACTATCTCTCAACTCGAGAAAACTAGTGACTTGACATTCACTGCTGCTGTAGGACAAAACGAAAACTGTCTTTTGCTGTGACTTTGCCTATCAACCACAACAAAGCTGCAAGAATGGCCCTCATTTCTACCTTGAAAATGTTGACTAAAAGCATCTAATTGACAGAATTTGATTTGCTTCCAGAGCTCTAACTTCCTTAAAGTCACAAAAATGTTGATTTTGGCTTTCCAGCTTTAACAGAACAGAAAGGCACAGTAGATAGATGTGGAAATGGATGCTGGGATTCCTTCATATCTACTACATAGTATCTTGCATCTTAAACTTGACCACACATTATGAAATAAATCTCCTACCTTATATTACTAATATGCATTCTCACCACCAGTGTATAAGAGCTCCCATTGTTCAACATCCATGCCAATGCTTGGTGTTTTTTATTTTCTTTGTTTCATTTTTATCAATCTAATAGGTGCAAAATTATATCATATTCTGGTTTTAATTTACATTTTTATTACCAGTTAGGCTGAACATATTTTCACTTATTTGTTGGCCACCTGAAGTTCCTCTTTAAATATCTTGTCCATTTTTTTTTCTACAGGTTTTTAATCTTTACTATGATTATTTACGGGGGATTTTTGTAAATTCTGCATTCTAGTCCCCTCCTGGCTATATGCATTTAAATTATCTTCTAGTCTATGACTTACACTTTTATTTTTCCATTGTTGCTATGGCATCTTTTTATCATATACTTTTTAAATATATATATATATATATATTTTTTTTTTTTTTTTGGCAGTTGGCCAGTATGAGATCCAAACCTTTGACTTTGGTGTTACAAGGTGATGTTCTAACCAACTGAGCTAACCAGCCAGCCCCCTAAAATTTTAATTTTTATCAAATCAAATTTAATTTTCTCTTTATAGATTATGGTCTTCATTATATTCCCCCTCTAGATATATTAAAAGATTTTTCTAACACAGAAATTCTTTGTAACTTCTAAAAGATCTAATTTGCACAGTAGGTTTTATTAACTTGCCAGATATTAACTTTTAAGCATGGTAAGAGGTAGAAATCCAATATATATTTTATTCCTTATGGGTGAATCGTTGTTTGAGCACCATTTTTTCTTACTAGAACAACCTTCCTCTACTGATAGGAAATGCCACCTCTGTCATATATCTAGTTTCTGAGTCTGATCTGAGATCTCTATTCTATTTGTCTTTTGAATCTCTGAACAAAAATGCCTTAACAACTTGATAATGTTTTTTTGCCTAAAGTCTATTTGTTTGATTTTAATATACAAGCATGATTTTGTTTAATATATGACTGTTACACATTTTAATTGTTTTGCTTCCAATTTTTCTGTCTGTTTAAATATGTGGGGTTTTTTCCTTTCAAATAACATACAGCTAGATATTTTTAAAATTCCAAGCTGACAATTTCTCTTCCAACTGACAGTTTAGTGCATTCACAGTTAATGTGATTGTAGATATATTTGGATATACGTCTCATTTTGTTCTTTCCATTTGCTTGCCACCATGCACGTAGACCTTTTTTTACCCTCTCCTACTTTTTGCCTCCCCAGTTCTTGGATTTAACACCTCAGCACATTACCCAGAAACAAACTTAATTGGCCAATTTACCGTATTATAGTAAAGCTGTTGTAGGGAAAGATATTATAGCCAATGGCCAAGAGCTGACTATATCTTTATTTTAATTACTTATGTGATTGTGGACTGGAAGATAATGAAAAAAAAAAAGCGGATAACTAAATAAGGGCTTCATCAGAGAAACACAACCAATAGGATATATATATGAATATATAAGAGGAGATTTATTATGAGATTGGCTCTTACAATTATGGAGGCTGAGAAGTCCTGTGATCCACCATAATCAAACTGGAGGACCAGAAAGACAGTGATATAATTCAAGTTCAAGTCAAAAGTCCTGAGAACTAGGCTGCTTTCAACATGAAGAATATCCAGAGAGCTAAGAACTCATGATTCTCTCTACTGCTACAAACTTTCATAAATCAAAAATGTACCCCTGCACATTGGACTGGTTCAGTGATGGGGGGAGGATAGTACAATTCGTGTGGTCAACACTAGCAGTAGCAATTGCCAGTTAACTACCATCACTGCCAAAGCTCTGTTTCTTCTTCTTTTAGGCTCTTTTTCAAAATCTGAAACTCAATTGACATTTGCTAAAGAGTAAAGCTTTCACTAAGCCTTGGCTCAATTTTGGTGTGAAATCAAGCTCTCCAAATCACGTGTGGACCTAGGCTGGATTCCAGCTTCTCATACTCCCTGTCTCGTTCCATCCCTCAAGAATCCTCCTCACTACCACTGTCTTCTTATGGGGAAAACCCTTTGGCTTGACTTATTCCTTCTTGTCTAACGTACAAAAGCCAGGTGGCCTTCTTCCCAGACTTAATTCATTTGCCAATTCCTCCTGCCATCTTTTGAGGAGGACAAAATAGGGGAATTCTGTCTTCTTGCAGCTTTAAAAATGTTGTAAGATACCAGATTTTATTTCTTTGCTTTTTGAGTTTTTTTTTTTAAAAGACCAAAGTGAAGATCTGGGATCTCTAAATTTTTGCCTGTCTTCTGATTCTTCCTGTAATTATTTGGAATTAAGTGCTACAACAGCAGTAAATTCTCTGTTAAAACACGTAAAATAAATGAACTATCAATTTAGCTGATTGTTTAGGTTTTGCTTACATTTTAAATGTAAACAGAGTTGAAAAAGAATAGTCCCACTGGATCTTTTCAAATTTTTAAAAAATTTTAAATGGAATATTAAAACATCAACACAATGAGGTTTTCCTCCCAAAAATTTGCTAGGAGATTTGATCACCAACATAGATAAACTAAAGGTTGGACAAAATCTCTCTGCTTCCAAAGAAAACAATTATTTAAAATGTTTCCATAATTCTCAAACTGAGCAAATTGCATCTCTGCTCCAACTTCCCTTATTTGTCTGTCTGCTTCATATTCCTTTCTTTTCATTTTCTAGCCATTTAAGGCTGGCTTATGTCTTAGGTTAGGCAAAGCCATGCTGCAGTAACAAATAATTTCTTATTCAGGTCACAGGTCAGGACTTGTACAGTTCTCCACTTGGTGACTTAAATATCTAGGCTGCTTCCATTGTATAGCCATGTCAACTGGGGCATGCAGGCTCTAAAGTTACCATGGCAGGAAAATACGTGGTTGAGGTGGCTTACTGGCTCTTAACTTCTTTAGCCCACAATGAGTACACATTATAGTTGACTGTCTAAAACAATCATATGCAAGGGAGGCTGGAAAGTGTAGAAGAGCACATGGGTAGTTGGTGAGCACTAACCATCTCTGACACAAGACTGAACTTCTGGAACTGTTCATGCTTTCCCTCTTTACTTGAGATTTTTCTAAGGCTACAGTTTTGCTCATGATAAAAGAACATTTTTTGTAGCTTTATTCCAATCTTAGCACCTCTTGCTCTTGGAGTACATTGAATTTCCCAGCAACTTGGTAACACAATCTTTGGTAAATGATCACTCTTTCAGAGACTTTGAGTTAGGCTGAAGGCAGAGATCTGAGTAGCTTGTCAATAGAAGCCAACCTGCCTATTTTGCCATGAAAAAAAGAAATGAGATATGGAGGTCAGGCATGAAGGGGCTATTTTAATTTATCTTAAGAATTTGTCATGTGAGTCTAGTTCCATGTATGCAGGAAAGTTCAAAAGATAAACTCCTGATATACCCATTTGGAATCTACCACTGTAAACTTACTGCATGTTATTACTTACCAACATATATTTTTCATGTTTTAATAAATCACAAAACAGCATTCACAGCCTGAATGACTTGGAAAAAGTAGAAAATGGTTATCATGCTCTTTCAGAGAATGAATTCTCATCAGCCAGCCTAGTACCTGCTTAAGCAGAAATGAATTCAAATTTGCCAATATAGTACAGGAGATAATGTATGTTGCTATATTAAAAATGTCTTCACCTCATGCAAGCAGCACAGAGAAGAACCAATGAATAATATTCAACGAGAGTTATAAAGGCTGAATTGAGAGAATACAGAAAGAAAAAGAAAAATAATAGCAATACAACAACTAAATGACTATGATGGGAGATCAAGATGTTCTCCAAGCAGGTTCAGCCAGATAATTTACCTATGCAGATCATCATCCTTGGAGACTTTGTCCCACATCTAAAAGAGGAGCTAGTTGGTAAAGAAAAAACCATACTAAGGCCCTTCTGCTATGTGTGTAGAAGAACCCATGTAAACCACTAAACCTCAGGAATCCCATTAAATCAGAACCATGAAAAATGTTGCAACATACATTATGGTATATAGCTAGTTTAGCTAAGCTTTGGAATTTTTGATGGCATCCAAGATGACAAACTGATTAAACACACACACACACACACACACACACACACACACACACACACACACACACACACATCTCTAAACCAGTGGTTCTCAACCAGGGGTGATCTCTAAACCAGTGGTTCTCAACCAGGGGTGTTTTTTACCCACCCCCACCAAAGAATAATTTGGCAATCTCCGGAGAAATTTCTGGTTGTGGAAACTGTATGGATGCTCCTGGCATCTAAGTAGAGGCCATAAATTCTGAAAAGCACCTGCAATGCACAAGATAGCTACCCATCAAAGAATTATCCAACCTAAAATTTTAACGGTGCTGCTGTTGTGAAACTGATCCAAACATTAATAATAGTTTCTCAGGGTAATGGAATTAAGAGTGATTCTTGTTCCTTCTTCATGCTTTTCTATATTCTGGATTATTTACAAAAAGTATGTAATCTTGCTTTTGTCTTTTTAATCAAGAGAAAAGACAACTAATTCCACTTGGGGGAAAATAGTTATTTTAGCATATTTGAATGAATTTGAATAGATATAAATTTAGAAATGAAGTAGTTGTGTTCAGACAACTTTGGGAACCATAAGGGAACCTTAATTTTCAGATAGACAGATGACAGATAGATTCTATTTTGTGACCTTCCAATTATAATGAATTTATTCTGTTTTCCACTGTTAAAGCTACTCATCAACTTCTCGGAGTTGCATTGTTGTAATCCCAAAACTAAATGTCCTATTCATCATTCTTATGGTAAGACCACAATGTGGAAATGATTCATGCATCACGTGGTGACTGGACTGATCGGGAATTGGAAAAGATGATTCTGCATTATCCTAAACCATCCTGAACATTGCAGGATGTTTATCATCTTTGCCCCTACTTACTAAAATCCAGTAGGATCCCTCTCATTCAGTCATGTAACAATGGAAAATGCCCAAACATTTCCAAACACACCCTTGTAGGAGCTATAACCAACCCTGGCCAAAACCACTTGACAAGATGGTTTCCAAAGGTTTTTTCCAATCTTAAGATTCTTCAATATCCCACATACCAACAACAAAAAACCTCTTCTGATTATTTCATTCAATAAAACATTTTCCTTAAATTGAGACCTCAAGTTTCCCAGACTTTTCATGTTGAAGAAATGTCATTTTATAGGTAACTTGCATTTTGATAAATTAAATCAAAATTAATTCAAGAGACAAAACAGTACATGATAACATAAAGCTATGGGTGCAGCCAGTGGAACGGAATGTTTATTAATAAATGTTGACTTAGTGTGATTGGTAAGAGCATTTTCATAGATTTGACATTTCTCTGTAATGTTACTACTTTGAATTTCTATCTGGTTCCTTCTAATTTCTGAGCTCTAAAGTAAATTCTATTCATAGCCAAAATTTTCCAGTCTTCATGACATATTTTCACACATTTCATCAGATGTATTATTGTCCAAAGAGCTGGCTTTAGAGAAACTGCTATAGGACATTATAACTAAATTTTTGCACTACTCTGAGTAGAATACTGATGCATTTACAAACAAATTCTATATTTTAAAAAATTACATTTTACATAATATTACAATGAGTTTTATTTCATGTGGAGGATATACTTTTCTTAGAAAAATTGTATTGTGCATAGATGTTTAGTGACTTTGAATTTATTTTATTATGGTGCAATACAGTCTTTTTCAAGCACACCTTTTTCATGCCAGCTGACATGCAGAGGAAACAGTGTAAGGCAAAGGAAATTTGAGCATCTAAATTAAAGTACTAGATGTATTGGGCTGTAATTAAGAGAATACCATCTTAAGGCAGAGTTACAAGCAGAAGAGGAAAAAAAGAAACTTAAAAAGTGGACTTGTGAACAATTTAGTGGCTACCGAAGACAAAAGCAGTGGCGCACTAGATTATTAGGAAGTTCATTTGTTTTTAATTCAAAAAGATCTTGCGATGTTTTCACTGAAGTCCATAGCTTTCCTAGAGGCATATAATTTAAATGCCTTTAAATATATAACATATGTGACAGAACGTCACATATAGTTTACATATACTCACATAAAGTTTAAGGAAAAACTACTTGATTCTCAGGTTGAAAAACACTTTTACTGGGGACTACAGAATAAAAACTTTTTAAAAATTTTTTATTATGAGGAATTTTAAATATGTGCGATAGTAATAGTAGAGGGTATGTACGATGAACTCACATGTGTGCATTACCCAATGTCAATCATTATCATTATCACAAGCCAATGTTGTTCTTTGAATATGCTTTCACTTTGGCAAGTGCATATCTGACTAGATGAATTTAGGAACAGCTTTCCCAGAAAGCCTGAACATAACCTCGATAAATGCAGGACTTCCCTCTTCAGCCTCCAAAGAATAACTTCAGAAATATTAAGATCTCAGATAAATATATCAAATACCTTGTAGTCTTTTTCTTTCTCTCCCTCCAAACATCCCACCAAAACAATAGTAAGTGGACTATTGGGGTTTTTTGTTCGTTTGTTTGTTCGTTTGTTCATTTGTTTTAAAAGATGACCAGTAAGGAGATCTTAACCCTTGACTTGTTGTTGTCAGCACCATGCTCACCCAATGAGCTAACCAGCCATCCCTATATGGGATCCCAACCTGTGGCCTTGGTGTTATCAGCACCACATTCTCCCTCGAGTGAGCCACGGGCTGGCCCATAAGTGGACTTTTGGAGGGTGTTGCCCCACAATAATGAGTAGTACAGGAAAAAAGACAGTAGCAATAAAGGCTTGGAAGTTGGAAAGTAGAAGGAACAGTGGAACATAACCAAATCATAAATAGAAACTAGGCAAAGCTAAAATAATTTCCATTTACATCTCAGAATCTCCGAACAGTTTAGGAGTAGAAAGCTCCTAATCCCAGAATTCTAGCAGCCATCCTTCATCTCCATGCAAGTGACTGGAGCATCATTCTCTGAAGCCTAAGGTAAAAGCCTTAAAGATGGAGATATGGAAGTCTTACCAGTCAAGCAGTCCAGCCAGATTATTCTACAGCAAAGTTCATAGATAATAACTTTCTCTAGAGTCTCAGTGCTTTTAGGCAGAGTTGTATTTCCCCACTTTTGAAAATGAGACAACAGAATAGTACCAGATATTGGAGGAGAATATCTAACATTAGAAATTGAGGTCAAAATAATCAAACAAGAAAAAAAATAGGAGGACAAATGGACTATAGGATGAAAAGAACTCTTCTAAAAACTACCACTGATATCCTCGGGGAGGGCTGGCCCATTAGCTCAGTTCGTTGGAGTGTGATGCTGATAACACAAGGTCAAAGGCTTGGATCCCCTAATAGGCCAGAAGCAAAAAAAAAAAAAAAAAAAAAATATTCTCAGAGAAACAAAAGCAAGTATTAAAGTATTACAACTATGGAACGAGAATAGAATATTATTTTTAAAGCAAAAAGAGAGCTCTTGGAAGTGAAAAAAAATAGGATAGCAGGTATGCAAAACTCAAAAGATAACACTGAGTACATCTGCCAGAAATGAGAGGAAAAAAAGAAATGGGAAACAGCAGCAAAAAAGATAAGAAAATGAAAATATCAATCCAGATAATCCAGTCTCCAAATGATAGAACAAAAAGAACAGAGAATATTGAGAGAAAAATCATCCAAGACATAATAAAGGAAAATTTCAAGTGCCAGCCAAAATTATAAACATACAGCCATACCATAGAACATCACCAAGAAATTACCAAATATCAAAGACAAAGGAAAGATCTTAAATGCTTCCAGAGAGAGGAAAAAAAAGATACTTCATATACAAAGGAACAAGAATCAAAGTAGACGTGGATTTCTCAACAGCAGCACTCCAGTAACTCATAGTTTACTATACAGAACAGCTCTGGATAAAATTATAATATGGCTATCTTGAGAGGATGGAGCTAAGTAGAAGGAGGGTGTGTGTGTGTGTTTGTGTGTGCACGCTGTGGTGTGTGGTACCTGTGTGTGATGGGAGCTAGGAAAGACAGAGCCAAACCCTTACTCTCTATAGCAGCAAGTTAGTAGATGATGCTTAAAACTGAAAAATTAAAAAGTAACAATGTAAGTATGTTATGAGATAAATACCACACAAACACATGCATTCAGATAGATAGATAGATGATAGATAGACACAGAGATATTTTTTTTAAAGTTGAAAGTGGCTTCTCTGGGGAGGGAAAAATGAACAAAAGAGAGAGAAAGATTATTGTTTTTTCACACCAAATATTATTTATTTAATTTGACTATTTGATTCTTAAAATTTTTAAATTATTTGATTCCTAAATTGGGCATATCTATAATTTTGGTAAAAATTTTTAATCTACAACATTGACTTAAAAAAAGAAAACTGTATTCAATAATTTTGTGTTACTTGTAAATTGTTATTTGTGCTAATTTCATTTGGATAAACTCCTCATGTAATCAGAACAACCCATTTCTAACACTTCTGAGCAGCCAGCAGTCCTCTGAGTATGTGAGAAGCTGACTTGAGAATGAGCTTTGACAAAAGTTATGAAAGTAAAACAGAAAACAACTGACCCACATAGCATTTAATATGTCTACTGGGCACATAAACATTTAATTAGCTGAAATGTGTTGACAAAGTAAGACCTTTCTGATAGCTCAACAATTTTACATCAGAAGAAGATGCTACAAAACACTGAGTGAGTTAAATTGTTGGATTGCTTACAATTGGGTTCTAATATCTATATATGCTCTGTCTCTGGAGGAGCTTAAAGAGCAATATGGAGCTTTACAAACCATGAGTAGGCATTCATATATGTTAATTTCAGCCTCTAGAGACTTAATGTGAAAGGACAGTACTGATGTGGCCACAGCCCTCCTCCTAGTTATGTGCCGATGAGAAGCAGATATCTAAGCCCTTCATGACTTAAATCGTTAATTTACTCTACCTAATTTTTTTATTACCAACATCTTACTAATAGATCAAGCCACTTTCACATGAAGCAGGACCCACGCTCTCATTCACCCCTGCCACCACCACCATAAAATACAAAAAAAATTAGCATTTAGAGATGAGCAAACAGTAGGAAAAACAGAATGTATCCATGAGAATCATAGGTGTTTCTACTCATTGGATCTGCTATTTTGGAATACATCTAAGAATATGTGAGAACAGTGTGTTGTTTTTCGAATAAATTAATATTTTAATATTTATAGAGGGCTCATACTAAATCACAAATATGCACACAGAAATTTCCTTCCACACAGTTCAAACAAAATGCAAAGAGGTCTAAATTAAATGAGATAAAAAAAAAACAGGGCACAAAAGTAACAACAGAATTGAATACTGTTATTTATGATTTCTGTCACTAGACATTCCAGTCATTAAAGTTATACTGAAAAATATGAATCATCATCCTATAATTACAGGGCTGCAAAGTTTCATAATTGTGTCTTTGTGTTAATAATTTAATACAATGAAAATAATTTCAAAAAGTTTATTTTATAATTTACATAACATTCTTATTATTAAATTTATTTCCTTTGGTCTTTTAGGCTACCACAAGCTCTGAGAAGTCAATGGGAAAAAGTAAAATAAAAAGAAATAAAATGAAATAAAGCTGTTTCAGAATGCACTCTTTTTAATTCTTTTGAAGCTTTTTTTTAAAGGTAGTTAGCTACGTCCATCTTGTTAAGACTTCTTATGCTGCAATTTTGCTGTGAGATAAAAATCAGGTCTGTGGTTTTACATCTCATTTTCCTTTATTTAGGAACTATAACAGTCAAGGTCATAATCAGTGGACCAAATTGTCTGACATTAGCAAGAGTTCTTGGTCTTTTTACTCCTTACAGGTCGAGGTACACCAGGAACAATCTGAGAACCCATATGATTACAACTTTATTTAACAAATGCTCATAAATTATTATTTTACAATTAATTTTAGAATCCTGCCTAGATGCATTAAGGGAACTACAGCTGATTTTAAAATTTTTCATACTAATTGAAAACATACATTATATCTGTCCTTACATATTTTTCATAATTCTCTTAAGATTTCTAAAAGAAGTTCAGTAATATCATCTTCAAGTTTCCTGTTTCCTGCAATATAATTTGTCTGAATCAAGATATTTAAACATTCAGGTCCCGGTACCAGTCAGCCACCAAAATACTTAAAAAGAAAAAAAAAAAAAAGTTTAGGTTGCTGCAGACTTTAGAGACAGCATAAGGTACACTTCACAGGGGCAAGGAAACAGGGTTATTATGCACAAACTCTTGTCAACCGTTAGTTGAAGTCTTCTCCCAACGAAATTAATTCTCAAACACACCTGGCCTGCCCCTTGTGGGTTGAACAGTCTCTACTTCCAAAAGAAACATGGGCTTTAATTCCCTTTCACTTGTATTGATTCTACTCTCTTCATTAAAGATAAGGATAATTGCTCTTAACAGAGAAGAAAGAAGCAACACTGGTTTTGTTGTGTTTTGTTTCTCTGTTTGTTTGTTTTTGACATTAGTTAACATATCGTTTGAAAACATTAGTTCTCATATCTCTATCACTCTTACTTTGGTTCCTAAGACAGCCATTTAAGTGGTCTCCAGCAATTTTCATAAACCTTTTCTAGATTTTACAGTTCTTTGATTTATTCATATTCATCCTTAAGCTGTCTCTCATTTCTTATTTTGCAATGTATTTCTGAAATCTGGCCCAATCTGAGAACACCCATCTTAGTTGGGTTCCACTAGAAGACCTTGAGCAAGGTTATAACTGGAAGCGCCCACAAAAAACTGAGTAAGCGAGACAAGGAAAGGAAGGAAGCCAGTGCAAGGCATGTTAAACATCAGGATGCCACTGTGGACAACGGGACTGAACTCCGATGAGGAGCTTGGGGAGACTGCATACGGCCCATCTTAGAGGAGCAGTAAAGCTGGCTTTTTATGCAAAAACTCCTGTCAACCACTAGAGGAAGTCTTCCCCCGAAGAAATTAACTCTCAAACACGTTTGGGCTGCCCCTTGCAGGCTGAAAACCCTCTACCTTCCCAAGAAAAACCTCAAAGAGTTGTAGTTGTTTACAGTAGGAAGTTCTTGGGTCAAGTCTGCAAGTCCAGGAACCATGTGTGTCTAGTGGATATGAACAGGATACTGACAGCATCCACTACAACACACTAAGATGATGAATACAGCTTTTTTGAAAACATTCGTTCTTTCCTATAATGAGATTATTCCCTATACAATTGTTAGAATATGTTTTCAAAAACTCCAACTCCCATGAAGCTATCCTCTCTGTTACAGCCTCAGATCATAGAAGCTCACTATGTTTCCTTACATTTTTGAAGGCTATCTCCCTAGTGTCTATGGTAAATACTTGAGTAAGCCAGTTATTCCTCTCTCCTATTTATTCTAGCATGATGACACCACCACTTCTTAGATTCAGTGAATGGGAAAGAATCTCAGTGTCCTCATCCATGAAATGAAGGTAATAACAATGTCTGTCTCATAGCCTCCAAAGACTAAGGCGATTAAAATATTTAAAATGCTTATCACAGTCAATGTAAAATAGTAAACACACAAGTGTTAGCTGTGACATCATTGTTACTGTTATTCTTTATTACTGCATTCTCTACAGACTTTCTTAACTTCCTTTTCTTTTTTTCCTTTTTAATCAAAATTATGCCTAGAAGAGTAGCTCCCTTAATCTCTAGAACATTTTAGGACAGGGTTTCTCAACCTTGGCACTATTAACATTTTGGATTAAATCAATTTTTATGATGGGGAACAGCCTTGTATATTGCAGAATGTTTAACAGTATCCCCGGCCTCCACTTACTGCACTCCAATAATATTCTCACCCCAAGTCGTGACAACTGAAAAATGTCTCCAGACATTGTCAAAAGTCCACTGGGGCTGGGGTCAAAATTGTTAGGAGAAAAATAGCTCATGACACAGAAATAAGGAAGCAATAAATATTTGTTGAAAAAAAAGAAAAAAGAAAGGAAAAAAAACAGTGAAGAAGGAAGTAAGGAGGGATGAAGGGAGGGGAAGGGGAAAGGGAAAACCATAAGGAGGAGGAAAGAGAAAGAAAGAGAGGAGATATTTTTTGCAACAAATGGAAAGAATTTATCCCATGCATTGCATTGAGCCGAATGAGAATATCAGCACATGGTCTGATGGCTGATGTCCCCCAGTGCTGCTGTCATACAGTGCCTCTGTGCCAGTTTTGTAATCAGATTAAGGGATATAATACAATTCATGTTCTTGACCCAGACATATAATCTTCTGCTACATATATTCTTTTCTCCATTTACTCTGCACCCAAATGTTCTTCAATGTGCCTCAACCTTCAGGTTCATGAGTTCTTATGGTAGGTAAACCTTCAAGTGAACCTTCAGGTTCATGAGTTTTTATATGGTAGATCTTGACAAATGCCATTACTTTATCTCTTCTGCTTACAGCGCTATTATTTTTTAACAATACTTCTATATATCTGCCTTGTCTAACATTGTGGCCGTTAGCCCGTAGACAGTATGAGGAAAAAAATGTAAAATAGCTGATTAATAATTTGTATTTGATTTCCTGTTGAAATTATAACATTTTGGATATATTGGATTAAATAAAATATATTAGTAATATTAATTCACCTGTTTCTTCTTAATTTATTAATATGTACCCAGAATTAGCAGAATTGCAAAATTGGTGGCACTGTCCTCCAGACTGCCAAGTGTGCCCAAGACTTCCAACACCAATTGCAAGGAGCTAATTCCTTGTAGTCCAACTACAAGGTTAATAGGACAACCACACTTATTTCAGGCACCAACTACAAGTTTGTGGGGTTTACAAAGCCTCTTAGTTTTGATAATTTGCTAGAAGGACTCTCAGAACTCACTGAAAGTTATTACGCTCATGGTCACAGTTTATCACAGAGAAAGGTTACAAATTGAATCATTCAAGGGAAGAGTCTCATAGAGCAGAGTCTGGGAAGGTTTCAAACCTGAAGTTTCCATTGTTCTCCTACCCTCCTGGCATCAATGTGTGACAACATATGCAGAGTACTGGCAAGAAGGGGAGCTCACCTGAGTTTCAATACCCAGAGTTTTTATTAGGGCTTCATTGCATTGGCATGATTGATTGATTTCCCATATGGTTGTACTCCGCCTACAGTTCTCCTGATACCATGTAACCCAAAGCCCCCTCCCTAAATTACTCGGTCTTTCTGGCATGGCCAGTCCCACTCTAAGACTACTGGATATGGCTGACCCCAAGTTAAGATCTGGTGTGACCAGCCCCCACCTAAACAAAGACACTCCTCTCAGGTGTGACATAGATTACCTTCTAGAAACAAAGGCAAAAGCTAAACCTCTCTTTGAGCAAGGTCAAATTCTTCATTAAACAAAGTGGCTATTAGAAATTTTAAATTACATATGTGGCTCACATAATAGCTTTTTTAGATAGCATTTATCTAAATCTTTCCTTAGACAAAATTCTTATAGTCTGTCTCATTATACCAAATTTCAGTAATAACTTTAAATTCATATAACCAAGTTGTTCCACCTTCTGCTATTTTAAGTATTTATCTTTTTTTTTTTTTCTGTTTTTCATTTCTAGTATGACCTATTGGGAACTTTCCTGTGGTTATTCCTATTTCTGGGTCAATTTAGGATAACTGAATGTATTTGCATTTTTAAGAATCTGTGGTCTATTTTCAGTTGATCAATCTGGCAGATTTCTTTGTAAATTAATTTTCTCCACCCTTGAAGCTCCATTTTCCCTATCATGAGCTCTTCATTTTGGTAATCTTAAATCATAGTCTAAGAAAACTCTGATATCATCTAGCAACCAAGTTCTTAATTAAACATATTCTCCTTTCTCTTCCATAGTGTGTACCTTATACGGAGAAAGAGAAACACGAGTCATAAACCCTAACATCCTCTCCAGGTCTTTTTGGAGGTTTTATTCATCCTTTAAAAACAGTAAAATCAGAATCATGTTTAATAACTTTCATCAGATCCCCTGTGTAATTGCTCTGAAGACATAGTCCTCTTTCAAATTAGCCACTTCAGGACTACACGTATCTCTCTCTCAGTCAATACTTTGACTGTTGATCAGACATAAAATTGTTGGTTAAGAACAAACAAAAGAAAAAATAAAAAGAAAAAAAAATTAATTAATTTTCAAAAAAGAAAATAAAGGAAACAAAATTGTTCATTTATGTACCATTTATTCAATGCCTGTGGTGTGATATGAAGCCAGAGCAATAAAAAGGTGGAAGAGGCGTTTTCTGCCCTCAATGAGTTTTTAGCCTGGAATGGAAACTCGACAAAAAGGTCTTACATGGTCAATGTGTGTTAAGATTATAGGCTCTATGGAACACTCAATCTGAAGGCAGACCAAGAACTGAACTGCTCAGTTCACAGACTGTGGAATCCCTGAAGAATTTACTCCACATTATTATTAATCTACACCTTGTCAGAGAACAAGAAAGTTGTTAGTTTTAATAAGGCCCCAGTTAAGAAATAGCCACTCTTAAGAAATGTATGTTGCAGCAATTGGGTAAAAGCAACTCAATTAGCTATGTCTTTGCAACTGGGATTCCTAAATCCGGTATCTTGTGAGGTTAAAACAGGCCATTAATTATGTTTAGCATTCATTTTCTTACACCATTCTATTTTGTCATGGGTATATACCAATTAAAAAGTATACACTTTGTTTTTATGAACACATTAAATGGGGGTGACAATCACTAATGCAACACCAAAACAACTAAGTTGTTCCGCTGTGATTAGCTCTAGAGGTGAGGGCTGGATGAGATTCTGCAGCCTCAAGCAGTTCTATTGATGGTTTTCATTCCCTGCTAAAACCACTGAAGATGATTTTATAATAGATGTTGCATCTGCACATATGCTGTTAGTTGCCCTTCCTTCACGCTTATTCTGCCCTGGCTGACTTTGCACATCTGCTGTAATTTGGTGAATAATAACAGATATGATTTTGCAGTGTGTAATGCTGCAAAGCACAAACAACTGAAAATTCATTAGGCTATTAACATTGGGGAAATAATCACATAGTCATCATGGACCAACTTCCCGTAGCCATTTTATGCCAAACTAGGATTTAGGAAAGCTGAGTCCTGATCTAATACTTCTGCTCCTCTTTTGCTGAAAGATCGTGGGGAAATTTTTTAACTTTCCTACTTCAATCATTCATCTGAAGGGTGGGGATAGTTACACCTATTGCAATTGCTGCACAGAGTGATAATAAACAATAATGGAGCGGTTTTTTTGAAGTACTTAAAGAAGGGTCTCTCACGTCTCTATGCATAACATTTTCTTCAAGATTTTATTGACCTCAGCCTGATTTTTATATTCCTTAAACAAGGTAGTTTTTGATACCACCACATAATAATCATTGCCTTTCAGGAAACAGGTTTGAAATTTCTATTACTAGTTTGTAAGCCTGAAGTTGTCTTCTGAAACAGAAGTCATAATGTTTTGATCACCCATCAAAAGACATTAAGGCAGCAGTTAAGAATCTTCTCAAATGTGCGTACTAGTCAGGGAAACCTCAGAGATTTGGATACAATTGAAGACCGCAAACCATTGCAAGAAACTTTTTCTATTTCTTCCTTCTTGTTAACAGGTGGTTATAGTTCTTTCTTGATTACTAAAACATTCCCTGACAAAAAGCTATATTACCACCGAGTGGTAATATAACCATCTTCTACCATTATTCGATGCCCGTGGAAATGTTTTCTGCTGGTGACTCATTGCAAATTAATTCAATGGTGCTGAAATTAATCACCCATACTCTTTATCCCTATTTAGAAAAACAGGAATTCCTTGGCTTTTGTCATTGGTACCATGAGGAGCCCAACATAACTTTTTTATCATTTATAATGCTCTGTAATTGCCTTAATAGGTTTAATTAGTATACTGGATTTTCTTTTCCAAGAGCTTGCATATTTTTAATGGGTTTGCTCTCTTGTTAAATGGTCTAAATGACTTTCCATGAAAACCAAATCCCAACAGAGGCAGAATGCATTTAACTAAAAAGACTGCTAATCTCAGAATGTTTTTTCCCATGATTTTAAGTTCAAATATTTAGTGATGAGTTTTCAGCAATTACAAGCAAATAAGCTACATTAATAGTAAAATTTCAAATGTTTTCATAACAGACTTTTCCATGATTTTAAATTTAAATATTTAGGAGTGAGTTTTCAACAATATAAGTAAACGTTCTCTGTTAAAAATAAAGATAAAATGTCTAATGTTGGTTCAAGGGATATTTTCCAAATCACCACAGTAAAAATGTTAAATAATAATAATATCTTACATCTGAAAATCACTTCAAAGCGCTTTCATAACCATTATTCATACTAATGTACCCTAAGTGTTTCAATAAATGATGAAATTTAGATGTTCTAAAGATTCTTACATAGAGATAAATATTCTCTTTATGTTTCTTTTTAATGAACATTTTTAAGTTACATTCAATTTTTAAGTGGAAAAATACTTTAAAATCCACTCACTACTTATGGGAAATTGGAATAAAGACCTCAGAATCAGATAAAGCTGGACTGTAATTCTTAAACTCCCTTAGGCATTATTAATAAAGATGTCCTCTCTTGAGGTATGTGTTTCATAAAAACCAAGTAAAAGACACTCAATTACTTTTTCTTTGCCACTGGGATTTCCACAATCCTGGATTTTATGAGATTAAAACAAACCACCAGTTCTTTTTTTTTTTTTGCTTTTTAAAAATATTTTAATTTACATAAGTGTTTCTATATGCATAATTATTTATACAAATTCATTCTGGCACAGAGGATA
This sequence comes from Cynocephalus volans, assembly GCF_027409185.1. Lineage (NCBI taxonomy): Eukaryota > Metazoa > Chordata > Mammalia > Dermoptera > Cynocephalidae > Cynocephalus > Cynocephalus volans. The sequence continues at coordinate 94,496,840 of NC_084467.1, forward strand.
GATAGATGATAGAAACACAGATAGAAAGAAAGGAAGAAAAAAGGCAGATAGATAAGTTAAAGCATGTATATACTGATTTTATGAACACATTAAATTAGAATTATAATTACTTATATAAAACCAAGATAATTAAGGTGTCCTTATGCGATTTGCCCTGGAGGCTAGTCTTTTATGAGATTTTTCTCTATCATATAACTAATCTAAACAATATTATAATATTTAGCAATGAAGTGACAAGAAAGTTTTAAAAAAGAAAAAAACGCTACTTTGAATAGATCACAAACATTATGTGAAGTCCTCGTCCTGTCACTTACTAACTTTTTGACATTACCAAGCTACTCGACTTTCCTGAGCTTTAGCATACTCTTCCGTAAAACCAAGGTAATTATTTATTTTTGTTTTTAAACATGCACTATCAAAACCCTAGGCACAGGACCAGGCACCTAGTAAGATACTCAAAAATTGGCACTTGTTTAATTACCGTTAGTAGCTGGGGTTCTTTGTTTTGTTTATTCTGCTTTTTTAAATATACTTATTTACTATCATGATTATTATTTTTTTATTTATTTATTTATTTATTTTTTACATACTAAGATGTTGTGGAGCAGTTGGGGTAGATGGGTATAGGGGGAGCGAGGAAAGGTTAGGAGAATAGGGTGAGAGGATGAGAAAGGGGGAGGGGGGTGTGGTTGAGTAATCATCACTATTACCATTACTGAACAGTTGTAAATCTCAATTTGTTGATGGCAGTGCAAACAACCTATTCCCCAGATGAAACTGTAATAACTGACCATGGCAGAATATACTGGTTACTTTAGAGAGGGGCTTGCTCAACCTTACATTATTAACTTACCTTATGGCAGATGGCAATTTGTGATCATGTTACTCCTGGGAATTCTGCTGCGTGGCTGTCATTGTTGGATGGTGAATGCCAGGCTAGCACAGAAGAAAGTACTGACCAGCATCTGCAGGATTACAATCCCGATGAAAGAAAGTGGTGAAGAAGATTGTTCTCATAACATTTTGGTATAAAAATTCTTTTATAACATAAAGAAATCTTAGTGACTTACACTCTTCATCTCCAGCAAATAATAATTGTATACTTTTATTACCTACCTTTTGAGAAAAATCACACTAACAAAAGGCTTCTATAAATTATGTAACACTCTTAAAAGAACATTTACTTTATTAATCACAATAGCTTTAACAACAATACAGAGTAAGTTACTTCGAAAAGTTCACGGAAAATGGAATTAAAACATAACACAAATCTTTCCATGAGCTTTTTGAAGGCCCTCATATATGCACAAAATGCAAGATATATATGGAAATTTAGTATATTTTAAATGTTGCATCTCAAATCCTAGTGGGAAAGAAAGACTATCCATAGAAACATTTTAAGCCAACTGGGTAACTGTCAAGAACAAAATGAAGTTGATTTAATAATTCACAATAGAACAGAAAATTTTTCCAAATAATCAGAAGTGAAGCAGCCAACACATTTAGTGTAAATCTCTGCTTCCCCAGAAGTCCCCAAGGCCATCAACATGGGGTCAAGATACAGCACATTCTGCATAAGATCAACACCACTCCATTCAAGGTCAGGAATCTAAAAACCAAGCCTGCTAGGACTCCTATCTCCTTAATTAGAAACTCACCTCCGCCCTCCCCCCACCACCCCCAATACAACCCCTTTGATTTAAACTCTAAGGCCTGATGGAGCTCTCTGCCTTGGATACTCCCAGATTTACTTTATTGTGTCTTTATTTCTGTTTATGGCCATCAGCATATTCTTAGACCATCTACACTAATCTCAATCAGAATCCCTGCATTCTTTTCTGCCCCCTTCTCCAAAGCTATCCAATTTGATGAAACCCTTCCACTGTACCCTCTGAAACTGACGGGTCCATTAGCAGCAGTATCCTATGCTCTTCACCTTCTTCCCCAACTGAAACCTGGCTCTCCCCCGTGGACCCTGCTTCCCTGAAGCTCTCTCAGGTGGGTCCATAGCCCAAGTGTTTGTTCATAGCTACGATCACTGGGCCTGTAAGTGATGTAGTCACCTAGGCCCTCACTTTCAGACCATCCCCACTCCAAGGCAGGGTGGCACGGGGAGGAACAGCTTTGAATCTATTGTCATCAAATGATCTTACCAAATATTCCCCATTTTTGCTGACACGTCATATGTCAAATGACACCTCTGGATCATTTCCCCTAATTACTAAGCAGTTTTAGCCCCGGACTCACTGTCACTTTCTCCAAATGCTACTGCTTCCTTCTTTCATGGTGATTCAATAACATGCTGTATTAGTTTTCTAGGGCTGCCATTAAACAATACCACACACTGAGTGGCTTAAAAAGTAGAAATCAATATTCCTACTGTTCTCCAGGCCAGAAGTCCAAGATCAAGGAGCCATCCACCATCCAGATTGGTTTCCTCTGAGGCCGCCCTCCTTGGCTTGCATATGACTGCCCTCTTGCTGCCTCTTTCACATGGTCTTTTCTCTGCATGCACACATCCCTGGTGTTTCTCTCTATACATCCTAATCTCCTCTTTTCATAAGGATGATGTGATGGGAGGATGTGTCGTCTTTGGAAGGTGCTTAGGACGTGAAGGTGAAACTCTCATGAACGGGATTAGTGCCATTATGAAGGAGACCCCAGAGAGCTGCCTTGCCCCTTCCACATGCAAGGACACTGCAAGAAGACAGTTGTCTAAGAACCAGGAGGCAGACACTCACCAGACACCAAAGCTGCCAGCACCTTGATCTTGGACTTTGCAGGTTCCAGAATTGTAAGAAATAAATATTTGTTGTTTATAAGCCACAAAGTCTATGCAAATTTGTTATAGCAGCTGGAAAGGACTAAGACATTACCTCACTGAACTAACTGCAGCATTCAAAAATCCTGGCATCATGACATGTGCACCTGACCCATCTGCACCCACAGGTCTTCCTTCTTTCCCCTTGGCATAGATTAACCATCCATCTTAATAATCTAAAGCCAGTCCCCCTACTTGTGCACCAGATCTCATCCCTGTCACCTAATAAAAGGCATCATTTAGCACTTTTTACCACTCTCCCCTTCAGTACCAAATTCATCTTCTCTTCTGTATCATCTCTATCAGCACACACATGCTATTATTTCTCCCAACTTAAAACAACGATTTTTTTAAAAACTTTCTCTTAGCTTCACTTTCCCCACCAGCTACCACCTAATTTCTTTCCTCCCACACAACATTCCTTGAAAGAGATATCTAATTATTGTCATTCATTTCTCTCTTCCCATGTCTTTTAAACCCACTCAAATCAGGTTTTCATCCACACCACTTTACCAAAACTGCTCTTCACAAGTTCATTAAATAATTCCATATTCCTAAATCCTGTGGTCAATTCTCAGCCCTCATCCTCTTTGCTATCAGCAACCCTTGATACACTATCTTTACTGATTTTGAAGGACACAGTGTGTCCTTGTTTTCCTCCAACCTTAATCATCTATCCTTGTCAGCTTTTTACTAGTTCCTTCTCTTCTCCTCAGTCTTAATAATGAAGTGCGTCAGACTACAGTCCTTGGCTTTTCCTTTACTCGTTCACTTGGCAACCTCATGCAATCTCATGGTGCCTACTCAACATCACTACCCAGAGATCTGTTAAAAATCTAAAATAAATGGCCAGCTGATTAGCTCAGTTGCTTAGAGTGTGGTCCCGACAGTCAATACCAAGATCCAAGGTTCAATCCCTGTACTGGCCATTCACACACACAAAAAAAAGCCTATATAGTAAAACAAGTTCATACTGAACTTTTGATTTGCATTCCTCCTTTTCCTCCCAAATTTCCCCATCTACAGCATGTCCATTTTGGTTGGTGATGACTCCAATCTTCCAATTGCTCAGGAAAGCCTTCAAGTTAACCTTGCATTCTTTTTCCCATATCCGATCCATCAGGAATCTCTCTTGGTAAATCCTACAGAGTATTTCAATGTAACCACATCCCCACAATCTCTACTGTCTCCATCCTGCTCTCAATCTTTAATTCATCTTGCCTAGAATTTTGCAACAGCATTCTAACAGGTCTCTTCATCCCTGCTCTTGCTCTCCTATAATCGATTCTCAACACAGCAGCCACTGTGATCCTTTAAAACCATGTCATATCTGTTGAAACTCAAAACTCAAACTTTCTACTCAAGACTCAATAACTATCCTTCATTTCACTCTATTTTGGGGTTTTTTAAATATTATTTATTATTTTATATACACATATTTTTGTTGTTGTTCTTGTTGTTGTTTTGGTGGCTGGCTGGGATGGATTGCGAGTTCTGAACCCATCCCATTTCACTCTAAAAGCTAAAGTCTTTGCAAAAATCTAGAAAATTCTGTGTGATCTGATCTCTGTTGCCTCTCTGGATTCATCTCCAACTATTCTCCTTCTCATTCTCTACACTCCAGTCTCAATGGCTTCTTGCTCTTTCTCAGGCATGGTCCTGACTTAGGGTCACTGCCTAGATCATTCTTCTCCAAAAGATTTGCATGAAAACCATTCATTTCCTTCCTGGCTTTGCTCAGTTATCTACATTGATTATCTTGTTTAAATTGGAATTTATACCTTCCACTTGGTATTCCAGTTCCCCTTAACCTGCTTTCTCTATTTTAATTTTAATAGCACTCATCACTTTCAAAATATACTATATAACTTACTTATTTCACTTACTTTTATCTGTTTTCCTTCACTGGAATATATGTTTATCTTCCTCCACTAGAATGAAAGCTCCACAGGGCAAGGGTATTTGACTGTCTTGATCACTGATATACCCCAAATATTTAAAACAGTTCACAGTACATGAGAGATGCTCAATAAATATTTGTTTACTGAATGAATGAACCAAACGAAAATTTAAATGTTAAAAAAATGATACTATAAAATGCTAGAATATAATTCTGTGTGTTGGGGAGGGGAGTATAGGAAAGGCCTTTCTATTGTATCTCAAAATTCTAAATCCATATAATGATAAATCTGAATGCATTGAATAATTAAAAAAGAAAAACTCTTGAACATCAAAACATCACAAGTCAAAACAAATCTGAAATCACAGAAAACAACGTGACTGTCATATCAAAGATGAAGAGTAATCTCTATAATATATAAATAACTTCTAGAAATTAAAAAATTTAGCAACTCAGCAGAAAAATAGGTAAAGGTTATTAATAGAAAGTTTACATAAGTGAAAATAATGATGGCCTTTAACCATATAAAAGATGCCCAACTACTCTAATAATAAGAGAAATGCAATTTAAAACTGCCCTAAGATTCTATATTTACCTATCAGAATGGCAAAATCCAAAAGCTTGATAAAGTAGTCAATATGTGAGCATGATAATAACACTCTCACACATTGCTGATAATAATATAAACTGGTACAATTCGTATGGAAGGTGATTTATCAATATCTGACAAAAAATGCATATACTTTTTGATCTCCTAGTACCACTTCTGGGAATTTATCCTACACAAATCTATTTAGGACATGTGACATGAGGTCTGTAAGAGGTTATTTGTTGCAACTTTACATGTTCTAGTGAAATACTAGAAACAAAACAAATGTATGCCAGTAAGACATTGGTTAAATAAATTGTAGTGCCTACATCAAATGAAATACTACTCAACTGAATAAATGAATTTAGCTTTCAGTATTTTGATATGGCAGGAACTCCAAAATATAATGCTAAGTAAATTCTGTAAGGTGAAAAACAATGGTATCTTTTATTTAAAAAGCAGGGAAAAGATATACATTTGCATTTGCTTAAATATTGCCTTAGTTCATTTGGACTGCTATAACAAAATACCATATACTGGATGGGTTATAAACAACACAAATTTATTTCTCACAGTTTGGAGGCTAGGAAGTTCATGATCAAAGCATCAGCAGATTTGGTGTCTGGTGACGTCACAGTTCCTGGTTCATAGATGGCACCTTCTCAATGTGTCTTCATGTGGTGGAAGGGACAAAAAGTCTCTCTCAGGTTTCTTTTATAAGAGCACTAATCCCATTCATGATAGTTTTATGCTAATTACCTAATCAACTTCCAAAGGCCCCACCTCCTAATACCATCACTTTGAGAGTTAGAATTTTTACATATGAATTTGGAATAGATGCAAACATTCAGACCATAGCACATGTATATAAACAAACACTGGAAGAATACATAAAAAAAATAAAGTAGTTTTCTGTGGAGCTGGGCAGTAGGAACTGGGCAAAGGAGAGGAAAAGGTGGGAATGAGACTTTTCACTGAGTATTATTTTTCATTTTTATACTATTTTTGAACTACAAAAAAGTATTACCTAAAAATTAAATGATAAAAAAGTTGCAGACAAATAGCACATAACAAAATCACATCACTACTACATTATTGAAATACAACTGACTTCATTTTATAAATACCTTGATTAAACAATTTACATGCATAGTACTAAATATAAAACCAGAGAAAAAGAAGGTTTCTTCATTTTGATTCCAGAATGATTGTGGTGAGGGAGGAACAGGAACTGGTAAAGAATTCATTACTGTTATTTATTAAATACTGTAGGCCTGCAAAAATGTCAGGAACCCAAATAAAACAAGGAAAGAAGCAATATTAGCCTTAAAAACAACCACTGACAGTGAGCAATGCCACTTGCAGAATGAATAAAAAGGTGTATAGTCACTTAAAGCATAATGTCCACATAATAGGAACAAATAGATACATAAAAGAGAATCCTTCCCACTGAGATCAAGAGAAATTGGGCCACAGAGCAGTAACTTGGCACTGTTTTTGAAATAATAATCAAGACAGTGGGTGATGAAAACAGGAGGAAAACACAGAAACAGTGAGGAAACCTTCCTTATCTTTAGCATCAGTCAATTCCATTCTATGTACAGTTCAAATCCAATAGTCAAAAGAGACCTCTACACCAATGCTCCCACCTTTGGGACCCAAAGTACAATGTTAAAAGATGTTAAACAGGGGGTAGACGGAGGGGGAAATAAAAGGTAAACAGGACAAGTAGGTTTCTCCTGCTATGGCTCCTGATAAGAGTCTTCACCAAAATCTGAGAGGTCAAAGGAGTGAAACCAAATGAACTAAAAATACAATTGAAGAAGAATGTAAGAATGAATGGAATTGGGATTATTTTATGTAAAGAAGAGAGGGGTAAAAGAAAGAGCAACTAGAATCAGCATCAATAAAAACAAATATTATTTAATTATAATTTCTAATTAATTATAGATTCTAATTTCTCTTTAAATAAAACACAGATCCTCCCTTCAAGGAGCTTAGGAGATTGGACATTCACATTAACATACAGGCTGTAAAGTGGTTGTTTGAGGATGGATTCAACATAGAAATGTGTTCTATAAAATAGGTCAATATTTAAAACATTAGGCAATTTTATATAAAAATATGAATTTTCAAATCTAGGACACAGAGGACTGCCAAGTGTTGAGGAGAAGATGTGTTTCAGCTGTAGGGGATGTATTTTACACTGAAGACAGAAGAAGTGCTATGTGAGTGGAACTGATGGAGGGCTGTGGCCTACAAAGCTTACAGCAAGATGAAATGCAATGTGAGTCAGCTTGGGCTGCCATAACTAAATATCATAGACTGTGTGGCTAAAATAACAGAAATTTATTTTCTCACATAACTGGAGGCTAGAAGTCTGAAATCAGGGTTCCAGCATGGTCAGGTGTTGGTGAGGGCTCTCTTCCTGATTTGCAGACTGCTACCTTCTTACTGTGTCCTCATATGGTACCAAGAGAATGATCTCCCTTCCTTTACTTATATGAAACTAAATCCCATAATGAGGGCCCCACCCTTTTGACCTACTCTAACTGAAATTACCTCCCAAAGGCCCCATCTCTAAATACCATCACATTGGGGTTCAGGGCTTTAACATATGAGTTTGGAGAGTACATAAATACCATGGATTGAATGTCCCCCCCAAATTCATTGAAGCTTAAATTGTGTTCCCCAAAGTTCCTAGTATTGGAAACTTGGCCATCACTGTGGCAGTGTTAAGAGGGTGGGAAATCCTATTATGGTAATTGAAAGATGGGGCCTCAAAGAGGTAATTAAGTTGGTGGTTGTGGGCATGGTTCTGAGGACTTTAAAGGGAAAGCACATGAGAGATTCTTTCTCTCTGTTCTGCCATTTCCTGCCATGTGAGACTCCTGAATTGTTTTGTAAAGCCATCATCAAAGAAAACCCTCACTAGATGTGTTCCCTGGACTTTGGATTTCCCAGCTTCTGAAACTGTAAGCAATAAATTTCATTTTCTTACAAAGTATCCAGTATCCATGTATTTTGTTATAAGCAACAAAAGCAGACTAATACAACAAACATTCAGTCCATAGCAAGGAGCTAAGATAAACCACTTTCTGGGTAACAGATCTGCATATTAATGAAACCCGTATAGGAAAGATATGCTTTTTTAATTATTTTATATCACTTTTGTATTTTAAATTCAGTATATGTAATAACATTTCTCCACTCAAAAATTCACCCTCTACTTTACAAATATTACCCCCCAAAATATTATTTTGTACCCCGTTTTGTTACACTTCCTTCTGTGTAACAGACGAAAAAAGAATTACGTGATTACTCAAAGCACTATGTATGCATTGAGAGGCCCGGAAGGGCTGCACTTCAGTAATTTCCCCATTAGGACGAGAAAGCTGAATGTGGCAGCAGCAATTCAAAGTTAGCCTCTCCTTTTTATTGTAAAGACAAGGAAGTTTCACAAGAAAATTCAGTTGATTTAATCATTACAAAGAACACAATGATATAGGCAGAATTATGGCTAAGCACAGTTTTAACAAATGGAAACTAGTAACATCAGTGAAATAAAAAAAGTGACATTCCATAACACAATTTGTAAAAGGTTAAGTCAATCCACCAACAAAAGCTTGTTTTTAGCAAACACTGTCTGTTCTTACAGCAATTTCCTTAGGATTTTTATACAACAATCAAGCAACTTTCTTAACATATCAATCAGTAGGTTAACCAAAGACATCTGTCCTTGAGCCAGCAATTTTGCTGTGTTACAATTCTTTATCTACAACAGAGACTTTAGCCTGAAGAGTTTCTTGTCTTTTGCAAGCTTAACATTTCTATATGTAATTTTAAAAAGTTAGGTTACACCTGAAACTACAGGGCTTTGGAACCTAGGCCCTGTGAAATACATTTGCTTTATTAATGTTTGTACACTCCATGCCTTTTCTCTCCTGTTATTCATTCCTAGAAAAGGTAACGTATATTCTATTTTATACCAGTTATACACATAAAGACATGAGGTTAATTTCACAAGCCACATAAGAAAAATGGTCTTGTTAATTTATAGTTATGTTTCATACAAAACAACATTTTAAGTGAGCAGAGATTTAGAATCTGGTCAGTAATAAAATTAATTATTTAATTTAGTGATGCTAAACACAGTGAAATGAAGCCACAAGTTTTACTTTAAAATAAACTAACTGTGCACATTTATTAATAAGGAAACATTTCACTTATTTTGCAAAACAGCTGTTATATATTTAATTTTTTTAAACATGCTGCTAAAAATCTGCTTTTGCCCATAAAAGTCATCATATTTACATCTCTATTACTCTCCATTTCAGCCCCGTCTTTTGACAGCAGGTGGCTTGTATTTCATAATTAGTAAAATACTAAAATAGATCATCAAAACATAACTTTGTCATGCTCCTAAAAGAAATAATTTATATCAAACTGTACACCAATCCATACTGGTGATAGAGCTGATAAAAGTCACCTCTATACAGAACTGGGGCTCTCTCAAAGCCCTCCATGCCCAATTTTCCCTTTATAGGTCATTACTGTCAAAGTGCCCAAGGCTGAGTTTGGAATCAGCACTAGCTTTGACAAATGCAAGAAAAGAATGAGATTGTCTTTGATAACAATGTAGCCAAGAGAGACCTCAAAACCTTTATGATCCAATCTGTAGATTTAAGAGACACTTATCAACCACTTAATAGCTCTACAAATTACTAGCTCTTTGGCCATTTAACCTCTAAAATTTAGTTCATTAATCTGCAAAAATGGTACAATAATAACGTCTGTTACATGGAATTATTATGAATTAAGTTCTTAGCACAGTGTCCTACCAAAAAAAGCCTTTAGATGTAGATACAAGAGCAAACCAAATACCCGAATTTACTTTCTCTCCTTTCTAAAACCATACCATATTGGAGCTGTGTTCTTCTGATTTGCTTTGTTTTGTTTTTTTCAAGGTACAAAGTCACAAGCACAAAGAGAACAGAAGAGTAAAGAAAAGCAACAAAAGTTTGGAAAGCAGAAAGTAGCTGATAACTGGCTAATGATATTTAAGAGCAGCCACAGGAAGGCAAAATGCAAAGCAGGTAATGGGGACAGTGAACAGCGCTCCTACTTATACCTTAGAACTGCGCTCCTCTCGAGGCATAGGTGATAACACAGCCAACGTACAAATACTGGTGAAAAGTCTTTTCAAGAGCCACTTATCTCCCTGTAATGTCACCAGGTGAGCTGGGTGACTATTTCCCCCAAAAAGCATTTACAAGAAGTCGGAGGCCCCTGCCTTCTTACCTCATGCACTTCACAGAAGTCAACAGCCAGGCCTGTAACCCTTCAAGAAGGAAATTGGAAGAGCTCTCTCAGAAGAATCTGACATCTACCTTGAAAAACAGGGACGAAATAAACAAACTTGGAAAAAAGAAAAATGGGAACCAAAACAAACAAAAAGGAAAAGCCTCAGAAGAAACTGAAACTATGCAGGGACGAGAAATATTCAAAATATTATTATTAAGACCCTTAGAGATATAATAAAAGATAATGCATCTATGAAAAAGAGAACAGAATACTATTTTTTAAAAAAAGAACATCAGAGAACAAAGAGCTTCCTCCTCTCCACCCTAGGCAGGTATCAACAAGAAGTGGCATTAGTATGCCCCTGTATGATTTCCAGATCAGCAGTGGCCACAGGTTATCATCCTCTGGCTCTGACGCCTAGCTTTCGTATCCTTTCTTTATATCCATCCTCCCAACTCCCAGTTCTGAATGCCCCTTATCTGTGTATCCAACATATCCTGGGCATACATCTTTCATAGCACATTACAATAGACCATAACTTTTTGTGTTTAATTGTCTATCTTCCATACTAGAATATAAAGTTTCTCTAGAGAAGGGACTGGGTGTCACCAACACAGAGCATAGTGTCTGACATATTAATCGGTGTTCAATAAATGTTTGTTGAATGAATAAATTGAATGGATGAGCAGAATGCTGTCACACCAGTTTGGTATGTCACCAGGACTGATAATCCCAAAAGTCCATTATCAGCTTTGCTGAGCCCCCAGGCTCAACTCAGCTATACTTCCCTGAAGGAAAGAACCAGAACATTTGGGTAGAGAAAAAAGGGAAAGATGGGATCCTCCCTTTAGTAAACAATGACAATTTGAACAAATAAAATCTAATGATGTACAAGAAAAACAAAACTCTATGGAGCGTCTATGGAATTCTGCTTCCAATTGCAAAGGCAATGTTCTAATACTACAGTTAAACTCTAAATTTCCATTTATATATTTTAAAATATTAACAGTGGTCATATCTAAAGTTATTTTCTTCTTTTTGCTTTTATATTTTCTGATGTTTCTACAGCACACGGGTCTTACTTGAATAATAAAAATCAGTTTTATATGCATAACAATACAAAATCAAATCAATGCTGAAATATATTTTTTTTAAATCCCCCCTTCTTTATGAAATATAGGTTTGTTATTTTTTAGTAAGATGGTCAAGAGTTTAATGGTATTTCTTTGTACTGTTTTTCTTTTTTTTTCCCTTTCTTTTACAAAATTGCTTCATTTCATTTGAACGACTCAGTTGAAGCCCTGACCTACTGAAGTTCTTTTTGTTGTTGTTGTTGTTTTGTTTTGTTTTCTTGTTTTTGTGGTTTTTTATTAGCACATTCATTGTTATGAATCATACTTATTCTTTATGCCCCTTATCCAATCTTTCTCCTTCCCCTCCCCCTCCCCCTCCCCCTCCCTCCTCCCCACTCTCCCTCACTGAAATATAGTTTGAATCAACTATGGTATATCGTTTGAATCAACCTGTTCACTCATCATAATCACTGATTGAGCTTGTTAAAAAATACAACTGTCCTGGCTCCTCCCAGATCCAAAAATCTACAGGAAGGAGACCAGCATGTATATTTCTAACAAGCTACACAGGTGATTCTGATGTCTGAGCAAGTCTCATAGTCACCACTTACAGAACACCTGAAAGCTCATTACAGCTCCATGTTCTTAATTCAAGAACCAAGGCTCCACCCAATGATTCACTTCAGTAACTTCATTTACAGCTGACAGGTGGGAAAGTAATCATTAGTTGGGTAAGAGGAGGGGTGCAAGAAGAAGACCCAAAATATAGGATTTCTCAGGGTGACTACTGAACACAATTTAATCCAGATCCAAAGTATATATTAAATGAAGACAAGGGGTAAAATAGAACTTATCAAGCTTTCTTCAAGTTTATCTTGCTTTTCTGTATATCTAACTGCTAAGGAGTAATTTCTTAGAGGATTACCTCCATTTAAAACCATCCTTTTATCCTTTTTGCCAGCAATTCTTTCCAACGCATATAAAAGCTTATTTCAGTTCTTAAGAAGCTAGTTAATCAAACGGATATTCAAGTTCCTTTGGTGTCCTTTGCTAAGAGTTGACACTGAAATAAGGGCTTATAGCATACGCATTTGAGCTATTAACCATGCCTTCTAGCCATTTATCTTCCTTGTTTTTTTCTAGGCTCAAAAGCTGAATTCTGTTAGCCTGACACTTTATTTTTATTCACCATATTGCATTTGAATAGCATCAGTATTATATTAATGTAATGGATCATCTCTGTAATTGAGTGTGAATACTATCACTTTGCACCCTTCTAGAGTTATTAATTTCACTGCATTCATTGTATTTTTGAATATATCTGCACATTAAATAATACAACACAAAGAGGCTTTACCTATTCCAAAAGCCTACAACAAGGATATAATGCCAGTGGTGCACTAACTTAAAAAATAGATTAATCTTATCTTCTAAAAAGAAGATCAAAGGCAGTTCTATAAGTAAGGACAACCATGCTTGAGGCTGTAAACCATACTTGAGAATATAAAGAGAAGCCTCAAAGCATATGTTAAATTTTGCTTCCTGTCCTTGGAGAGTCTTCAACTCAGTGAACATTTAAAAAAAAAAAATTCAGTCATCCGGGTATTTCCTCATATTGGCTATGCCAATAAAGCATAAACCCAACAACAACAATAATCATAATGTCATTCCCTAGCACTTTACAAGGGCTTTATATACATGAATTTAAAAATTGAATTTGTTGGAGTGAGCAAAGCTAAAACCATGTTGGTACCTAAAACTGGATGGGCTGTGGGGGCAGGAGGGGATTTTTAAAAGGACAGGTTTTTTTCCCCCACTCTTTCTCCCCATCCCCTGACTTTCTTATTTTGTTTGCTAAATAGGAGAACAAGGCTGAGAAGCTAATCAGTACTTTGCAAAGCTAACAGTTCTTTCTTTGAGACTTGTAGAGTTCTGAGAAATGATCAAGGCCAAATGACTGGAAGCTGACCTTGGGCACCAGCCAAGTCAACCAGAGCTCTAGGAAGTGAAACTACACAAAAGACTGAAGAAAAAATGATTCTACACTGGAGCAAATCAAAATCTTGCAGGGTCCTGAGATAACAGTGAAGATGAGAACAGAAACCAGAAGAAGCCTTGGCGAGACCTCCTGACTCATAGACATGGATTTCTCGTAGCTCATGGACCCGACCAGTAAGGGGATCTTAACCCTTGACTTGGTGTTATCAGCACCACGCTCTCCCAAGTGAGCCATGGGCCGGCCCTGTCTCTCCTGCTTTTCACTTCCCACGTTCCATTCCCTTAACTCCCCTTTAATAACGTCTCAGTAAATCTAAGTCTTTGAGATGGGATAGCCTACCATCTCCTTTAGCTGAATACATCTGTTTTTCTAACACCAACCATTTGATTTATCAGGTTTTTCTTCACAAGGGGGTGGGCAGCCAGACATGAGTTCAGTAACTGTATGAGTCCTTTTCTGTTGCTTATAACAAAATACTCAAAACTGGGTAATTTAGAAAGAAAACAAAATTTATTGCTTACAGTTTCTGTGGTGGGAAGGTCAAAGTCCATCTGGTGGTGATGACAGTGACTAGGGGTTTCACATTGCAAGATGGTGGAAGCAGAGAGAACAGACTAACCTCCTCATTCACTCTCTTTCTAAAGCCCTCAGAACCACACCCCTGACCACCATTTTTAATCCATTCACTAGTTGTGGTCCTACAATCCAATCACCTCTTCAAGGCTCCACCCTTCAATTACCATGGTAGGATTTCCCACTCTCTTAACAGTCACATTGGGGACTAAGTTTCTAATACATAAAACTTGGGGGACACAATTCAAGCTTCAGTGAGTTTTGTGGGGACACAATTCAATCCACTACAGTAACAAATCCTTAAGTGTGGTCATTACGTGATCTAATAATATCCTAAGACATATAGACAGAAAACTAAGTAGAAAACATAACAGTATTCCTCAGAAGACTAACAATAGTTCCTCAAACAAGCAACAAAATTCAGAGCAAATTAAATATCTGCAGAGCCAAGTAGGAAAGATGTTTGGGTAATACAAGAATTATCCTCAAGTCTTTGAGAAAGGCACTCAACATCATTAGAAAACCATAGACAAACATGAACTAAAGGACTGCCACGTTGATTATGTGTACTTTGTATTGTGAGCTCCTTAAAGTGGAAAATTGAAACTGATTCTACCTCCCTCTCCTAAATCCTAGCATGATGTTGTTACAGGGGCCACTCAGCTCCTGACTGAGGCCCCAAAAACTTTATACCAAACACACAGGTTCAGCTGTCTGCCCGACAAAAGTAAACCAACCAAATCTTAGTGAGAATGGAAGTCAGCTTTTATTTAGGAATACCAGTGATCTAAGGAGAGGTGTCAGGCTAAACTATCTCTCCAATAAACCTAAAGGAGAATGGCCAGGCTAAAGCCATCTCGAAGACTTAGTTTTACTGAGGGGTTTTTTAAGACAGGGATGAGGGAATGGAACTTGGGAAATGAAAGGCAGGAGGGAGGGGCACGTGAGCAGGGAGGGCTTCATGCAAGGTCTCAGGTGCAAAGTCTCGCCAAGACTCCATCTGTTTTCTCAGGGTCTGGGAAGTACCTGCAGCTTCAGGCTGGCTGGAAAACAACTTTACATTCATGTAAATAATGTCATCTTGCCCCATAAACAAAGTTCAGAATATCAAATAACCATGGAAAAGAGGGAACTCAGGGAAATACATGCCAAGGGGAAAAAAAAAAAAAAAAAACTGTCTCTTTAAATTCTTTTAGAGCCCATGTGGTTTTAGGTCCCAACATGGCTTCAGTTCTGCTTACTCCAACAGTGCTAGGTCTGTAGAAGGAGCTTGATGTTAAAGAAATAAAGCAGCTACAATTCTTAAATACAGTCTACTACAGCATAACTAACAATTTCCACATTATGAGTCTGTGGAGTAAAACACATGTAAAGACTAGATAAAAGCACAGTGTCTGAAGTGCTTTTTTCCTTTGGTGTATAAAAATAGAGTCACTGCAGAACAGAGATGGAAGAGACCAGAAGCTCAGTTACCTTGTCTACTCAAAGTCATTCATATGTATAGAACGGTGTATACCATAGTGGCTTTACAGGAAGCTGAGAACTTAGCAATGAAAATGAAGGAACTACTGTTATATGCAACTGTGAGTTTATTTCAACACACATAGTGTAGAACAAAAGAATCTAGACCAAAGACAAGTTACTTAACTTTTTTTTTCCTGTTATCTGGTCTCAAAAATGAGGATAGTAACAATACCTACCATGTAAGTTTTGTGAAGATTGAGTTGTCTCTTGTCTATACAAATCAACATCAAAGTCATTAATATCATATGTACGGTGCTCCACCAAACATGGAGAGATAGGTTCCTGCCTATAAGGTTTACAATCCAGTAGAAGAGATAAATGACAGACTTAGCTGCTATGTGCCTTAGTTTCCCCATTTGTAAAAATAAGGATAACAATTACCATCTCATAGATCTTGAGAATTAGACATTCCCTAAAATCTATACTCCACAAAGAAGAAATTTTTATCTGTTTTGTTTACTCCTATACTTTTAAAGCCTGTGGAGTATTGTTGGAATGAGCAGGACTGAAGCCATGTTGGAACCTAAAATGCATGGGCTGTAGGTAAATTTCTAAAAGACAGTTTTTTTTCTTAGCATGCATTTCTCTGAGTTCCCTCTTTTCCCATGGTTATTTCATATTTTGAACATTGGTTATGGGGCAAGACATTATTTACATGCATATAAAGTTGTTTTCCAGCCAGCCTGAAGCTGCAGACTTTCACATACCACATAGATTCTGAGATAACTGCACAAATGGGAACAGAAACCAGATGGAATCTTGGCAAGACTTTGAACCTGAGACCTTAACATGAAGTCTTCACTGCTCACGTGCCCGTCCTTCCTGCTTTTCATTTTTACACTTTCCATTCCCTCATCCCCCTCTTTAAAAACCCCTCAGTAAACCTGAGTCTTTGACATGGCTTTAGTCTGGCCATTCTCCTTCAGGTTTACCAGAGAGATGGGTTAGCCTAATATCTCTCTTCAGGTCACTGGTATTTCTGAATAAAAGCTGACTTCCATTTTCACCAAGATTTGACTTTGGGGTTTTTCATTTTTGCCTGAAGGCAGGCAGCCTGACCTGTGAGTTTGGTATCAAATTTTGTGGAGCCTGAGCCAGGAGCTGAGTGTGCCCTGTAACAGTATCAGATGTTCATTAAATATTTGATGAATAAATAAATGAATGAATGAATGAATAAAGCATATAAAATATTTAGGCAATGCTTAGCACATGAAAAACACACAAGTTTAGCTATCATTGGGTGCTTAACATATATGATAGTAATAGAACTAAGTCGTTTATATAAAGTAGAAAATATTGAAAGTTTTTAAAAATACCAGAAAAAAAATACCAAAAAAACTATGAAATTCCTTGCAAGATGATTATTTCCATTTTTAAAAATCTGTGCAACAAGAGAAAGATGGTTAAGTAAATTATGGTATATTCATAATTTAAAATTAAATAAAGCACTGAAAGTGATTTAAAAAAAAAAAATACTGCCACACAGTCACATGGATGAATCTCACAACCACAGTGGTGAGCAAAAGAGATTAGACACAAGAGAACACATTCCACGTATATGAAGTTCAAAAACTTTTATGGTATTTTTATGGTATCTTTTATGGTATTATTAGGAAACTTACCTTTGGGAAAGAAGATAATTATAGGATTAAAGGGACACGGGGAAGACTCTGGTGCTGGTAACGTTTTATGTCTTGATCTGAGTAGTGGTTCTGCAATGAGAATTCATTCTGTATATACATTTGTAATAATCAACTTTGCTGTAGTAACAAATAACCCCAACATCTCAGTGCTCACAACAACAAAGGATTTTTGTTCCTTGCTTCTATCACATGAGATTCAGTCTACTGTGTTCTCTTGGGTTCTGTTGGGCTCTTCTCAGCTTGGCTTGGTTCCAGGAATCTTCTCTTCTGGGACCCTGGCTAGAAAAGTAGCCACTATTTGGGGCATGCTTTTCACATGATAGGGTTCAGAACTCAAGGGCAACAGAGGCAAACTACACAGCAAGCTTCACTAAAATTCTCTGCTCAGATGTGGTGCGCATCTTGTTCAACACTGATTTTCGTCTATTTGATCTAGTCATCTCCACATACCATGAGCCACAGCCACATTTCACTGAGACATAAACTTAATGAAGACATTTCGAGCTTATCAACCTTTGGTGGAAACACACCCTTGATCTCTTTACCCTAAGTTATTTTTTCCAGCTGAAAATATTTTTTACAGATATAATTGAGGTCCCAAATCAGTTGATCTTGAGTTAAACAAATGGGAGATTATGTACGGGCAGAGGGGCACGAGTGGGAGGGACGACCGACTTGGACCAGGGCTCTCCCTTAAGTCAGAAAGCTTGGGCCGACCCCGTGGCTCACTCAGGAGAATGCGGTGCAGGGAGCCAGCGGTGCTGGGAGTGCTGAGACCTCGGGTTCACAAGGTGCGGGCAACACCAAGCCAAGGGTTGCGATCCCCTTACTGGTCACAAAGGAAAAAAAAAAAAAGAAAGCTTTACCTGCTGGCCTTGAAGAAGTAAGCTTCCGCAGTGTGAGAGAGCCTGGGAGGGGGCCACGTGGCATGGAACTGCCCGCAGCCTCTAGAGACTGAAAGTAGCTCCCACCTGCCAATCAGAAAGGAAGAGGGAACCTCAGTCCTACAACTTCAAGGCACTGCATTCTGCCAACAAACAAACTTGAAAGAGAACCTCGAGCTCCAGAAAGGAAGGCTGCCAGGTCAACACCTTGACTGCAGCCTTTCTGAGGACACACCTAAGTGGTGCCTGGACTCCTGACTCATGGCCACTGTGAGTTTTTTTTTTTTTAAGTGTGTTGTTTTAAGCTACTAAATTTGTAGTAATTTGTTACACTACAGCAGAAAAGACAGCAGACCTGTTGGAGCGAGCAGGACTGAAGTCATGTTAGGACCTAAAACTACCTGTGCTCTGAAAGATTTTAAAAGGACACAGTTTTTATCATAGCGTGCATTTCTCTGAGTTTCCTCTTTTCTCATGGTTATTTGATATTTTGAACCTTGGTTACAGGGAAAGAGACATTATTTACATAAATGTAAAGTTGTTTTCCAGTCAGCCTGGAGTTACAGACTTGCATTGGGGCAATGTATTCATCCGTTTTGTGTTGCTATAACAGAATACCTGAGTCATTAGATTTAGGGTGGGGTTCAAAATTCTGTAATTCTAAGTTTCCCAGGTGATGCTGATGCTGTTGGTCTGTAGAGCAAACTTTGAGAGCCACTATACTACCATGACTACAATTACTTCTATGCACTTTAAATGCCCTCAGTAGCAAACTATTAGAACGTAACCATCTGATTGAAGCAAATAATCAGCTTTCTTTCATATTAAAGCTTTTCATAAGAGAAAAAAAAGGGAAGATCTTATTAAATGATATTCATTAGACTTAATATCTGATTTTCATTAAGCTACCTGATTCACATTATGCCTGGGGCAGGTGATCAAGTGCTTATTTCCATGGATGCACCGACACATTACTTTCCCCCACATTCTAATTTACATTCCTGTTTTTCCCCACTGTTTTCATTATGGTGGCCTGATTTATAGCAGAAATTTTTTTTTTTTTTTTTTTAAAGATGACCGGTAAGGGGATCTTAACCCTTGACTTGGTGTTGTCAGCACCATGCTCTCCCAAGTGAGCTAACCGGCCATCCCTATATGGGATCCGAACTCGTGGCCTTGGTGTTGTCAGCACCATACTCTCCCGAGTGAGCCATGGGCCGGCCCCATATAGCAGAAATTTTTAAAATGCCATGACTGATGTTTGTATTTGAAATGTTATAATGCCATATTCTATGCTTTGAGGGCTCAATAAATATAAGCCAAATTGATAATTATGGATTAAGTTTATAATAACCCTGTTGTCACTACCCAAACAATTCAATACAAACATTTTTTTAAAGAATTACACCCACGTATAATAATATCATCAGAGAACTATTTATCTGTTTTAGCATTGGTTTTAATAGCTAGGCCAATACACGATGGACCTGAAAGACACTATACACATCAAGAGAATAACATGTACTTAGGTTTTTAATATTTGATGTTTCAATTTGTTTAAATACAAACATCACCAATCTTTTGTCTTTATGTTCTATAAAGGATTTTTTGTTTTTGACCAAAGTGCCTCTTTCTATGCTAGCAGCTTCCAAGAAACTTCAGAATGGCAAGAACTACACCATTTAATGAATATTCATATCAAAGAGATATTTATAACATTTTTTAATGTCATTGCTCCTTTACCCTCCTCTACACACACTTCGAGAATTACAATGAATTCTTGAAATCCTGGAGGAACTATCTTCGATCCTTATACTAGGCTTTAAAATACATTTTAAACCGTCAAATTAAAAAGGAAAAGAAATTAGAAATATGCTACTTGTGTGAGGAAGTCATATCAGCAAATATAAAATAAAATATATGGGAGTGTTGAGATTTAAAAGTGGTGTAATAATTTGCTAGTAAGAAAGCATAGGAATAATAGATAACATAACATTAACACAAAAATATAAGCTCTTAAGGGTAAGGATTTTTGTCTTTTAGTCTGAACATATCAGGAACTGATATTTTCCCTGTTTCTAGAATAATATTTAGTGCAGGGTAGCAATTCAGAATGTTTGTTGATAAATGACTGATTGAACAAATGAATGAGTGTGTGTGATACAGAAAATTGATCATGATTCTCCCACTCATACAAAGCATGATTCTGAGTATACTCAGAATCAACAATCTGGAATGTAGAAATGGTTCAGATTTCAGCAAAATGCACTAGGTTCACAATATAAAATTGAAAAAATTCAAAATCCTGGTGTTCATATGTCCACAGTCTGGCATGGGAAAGCTAGATATGTAAATAGCTCTGATATAATGGGATAAGTGAAAAGAGTTACATGTATTTATTATAGGGCCACAGACTGCTTGAAAAAGTGACAAATAACATTTGACCATGCAGATGGTCCGCCAACCACTGGAGTGCATTTACACAAGAAGGGTCACCAGCAGAGACAAAGAAAAGAGGATGTCTCTCTCCACAAAACCCATTACAGAAGAAGCATCTGCTCTATGATAATATTGGGGGACCTAATCATATCTCTCAGCATTGGACAGATCATCTAGGCAACAAGTTAACAGAGTAACCATTATTCTTTCAGAAGGAGAGAAGAAATCTAGGGCAATTAGAGGGGGTGGGGGAGGTAGTAGGGGAAGGGGAGAGGTTGGACAAGGGGCATAAAGAATAATTACGATTTGTAACAATATATATGCTAGTAATATTGATTTAATCAACATATCTCAATGTTCAACCCCCAAAATATGTATAATCAATTTTGATTCAATAAATAAAAATAATAGTAATTAAAAAAAACTGTGGACAACAACAACAAAAAAAATAAATAAATAACATTTGAGCTTTACCTAAAAAGACAAGTGAAAGGACAAAAGAGTAAGAGCACCCAAAACAAAGGTACAGAGATGTCTAAGTTTACAGTTTTGGGAGAACAGTAAGCTGTAGATTTCAAACTTTCTAACCATAACTTGCAGCAAGAAATACACAGAATATACTTAACTGAAACAAGTTTTATGAAATAATACTTACCTTCACTCATTTGACACATCTGATATTTTCTAATCTATTTCATCTTTTTTCATGCTGGTCAAAATGCACTAGATTGAGTTTGAGATCATTTGTTTGAAAAACATTGGGTGTAGCATTGAACAGATAGGCCAAGTAGACCACTGAAATGGAAAGGCAAAGAATGCTCTGCCAGCACAGCTCCAAATCTTTTCCAATCCAGGTGGTTTGCTGCTGAGCTGCAATGCTTAGGTAAGGACTATGACCTAGGCCTCTGTCCTACTTAAAACAACTCAATGTGGTAGAAAAGATGGTAAAGAACTCCCTGTTTATATCAAGGCAAAGTACAGGAAGTCAAAATGCTACAGGCCTCTTCTTCTTTATTCAGGGTATAATGTTTTTGGTTTACCATTATCCTACCTGGCAGGGTTAAGAGTGTTTGAAAATAAAACTCTTCTCATTCGTGAGAGCATCCTAAACTTGATCTACATCCGGACTTATCTCAGAGTTTACCAGTATCACAATGTCATCCTGAATTAAAAAAGCAAAACTCTCTCTGCTCCTTCCTCTATGAATAACAATTTGATTGTGCATCCACAATAGTTTTATTCAAGACTATTGATAGAACCTTATAACAAAAAGTTACAGCTTCAGATCCCCGTACCAGCCAGATGCCTAAAAAAACAACAACAAAAAATAAAACTACTTATTGAGCTCTCTCTACGTGCCAGCCTCTGTGCTAGTGCTAGGGTCTACAATAGCGGGGAAACAAAAGTCCAAGTCTCCTCAAGTTTATATTGTATGAAAACAAATAAATTAAATACATTCAGATATTATAAAAACTATGAAAAAAATAGTGTCTTCAGTTAGACTATCTTATTTAAAGTAGCCAGGCAAGGCCTTGCTTAGAAGGTAACATTTAAGTTGAGACCTGAAAGATTAGAAAAAGCCACTAAGGGGAAAACCAACTTTCTGGGCACTGGAGGAACGTAAGTGAAGTCCTGACAAAGGAATGAAACGTGCTATTAGAAAGCCAGTATTTCTTGAGCAAAATGAGGAACCAGGAAGAAAGGTATGAAATGAGATGGGAAGTTACTTGAAGTTACTGGATTGTTCCAACTGGTCCAGTTTGGTTTCTTTAAGGTTTATTCTTGCAGCTACGTGGAGAAAAAGAATAGATAGGCATGTGATTAGCAGCTGGGAGATCCCTAAGAAGATTGATTTCTAGGCAAGTGTAGACTATGGTGTTGGCAATGGAGATGGAGAAAAACAGATAGGTTCAAGATATATTTTGGAGGTAGAACCAACAAAACTTATATTCAGAATTTTCCTGAGTCAACAAGGAAGTGAATGGAAAATTGATTGGAGGGGTGAATGCATTTAAAAGGGGAAGGTGACATTTTGAGAAAAGAAAGAATGGGAGAAAGACAGACTAAGTAACAGCCTGGAAATAACATTAAAGTGGTCACATCTACAACTCTAATCTCATGTCCTTTTCTGGGCCTCTATTTTCTTAAAGCAAAGTATTAAACCAGAGAAGAGAAAGGAACTGATTTAGCCTTAAGTGGTTAAGCTCAGGCTACCAGACAAATAAGAGTATAATTTACCCAATGAAAATAAGCAAGTCAGATTTAACGAAAATCATTTTAGTGAGAAACAATGGTTCTCATGCTGACATGATGACTGTTTTAGTCTCGTTTGTGTTGCTAACAGAATTTCCTGAGACTGGGTAATTTATAAAGAAGAGAGGTTTATTTGGCTTACGATTCTGGGACAGCTGCATCTGGCACAGGCCTCAGGCTGCTTCTACTCATGTTGGAAAGTGGCAGGCAGCCGGTGGGTACGTGCAGATCACTAGGCAAGAGGAAGCAAGAGAGAGAAGAGGTGCCAGGGTCCTTTAAACAATCAGCTCTCACGGGAACTAATAGAGCAAGAACTCACTCACAACCCCTCCTCCCCCAGGGACAGCCTTAATTCATTCATGAGGGATCCACCCCCATGACTCAATCAGTTTCCAACACTGCCACATTGGAGATCAAATTTCCACATGAGTTTTGGAGGGGACAACACATCCAAACTCCATCAACGACATTATTTACGTGTATGTCAAGTTGTTTTCCAGTCAGCCTGCAGGCTTGCAGGTACTATCCAGACCCTGGAAACCAAGGAAGACATCAGCACAACTATGCTGATTCCATTCCTCCTGCAAGACCCTGAAGTAACAGCAAAGACAGGAGCAGAAACCAGGTGGAGCCTTGGAAAGACCTTGCACCCAACTCCCTGAACAGATCTCCCGCAGCTCACGTCCCCTTCCCTCCTGCTTTTGATTTCCCACATTCCATTCCCTCAACCTGCTTCTTTAAAAATCCCTCAATAAATCTGAGGTTTTGAGATGGTTTCAGTCTGACCATTCTCCTTCAGTTTTACCAGAGAGATGAGTTAATCCTACACCTCTCCTCAGGTCACTGGTATTCCTGATTTAAAGATAACTTCCATTTTCACCAACATTTGACTTTTGAATTGTTTATTTTTATTTGGGAGCAAGCAGCCAGACCTGAGTTCAGTAACAGATTTTGGGTAGCCTCAGCCAGGAGCTGAGTGACTGAGTGCCCCCTTCTGTGCCTTCAACTGGGTGGAATCAGCATAGTTTTACTGATGGTTTCTCAAAGTCTGGCAAGTACATGTCTCCTAGCAAGTTTGCAACTCAAGGCTGACTGGAAAACAACTTTGTCATATTGCCCCGTAACCAAGGTTCAAAATATCAAATAATCAAGGGAAAAGAGGGAACTCAGAGAAATGCATGCTAAGAAAAAAAATCTGTCTTTTAACATTTCCTGCAGCCCAGTCAGTTTTGTCCCAACAGGAGAGTCCTGCTCACTCCAACACTTAGGATTCTAATGAGCAGCCAGAATTAACCATTTTAATGAGGGTCTTGAAATACAAGTACAACTGAGGATAACACATCAATAAACCTATTCCATTGATGAAAGATTAACAGAGAGAATGGAGTGACAGTGCTTTCCCACCAGATAAGGAACACAGGCTCATTGGTTAAATAGCATAGTTCAAGAACACAAGAAAATAAGTAAATTTTGTTTGTGTGATTTTTTTTTAAGCTCTGGGAAAATGTTATTCTCATCTTACTTGTTAAGAACATGCTCATGTAGACAGCACACATACTTTAAAATATATTTTATTTTTATTATGAGCAACAAAGAGGGAAGAGATTAACAGTTGATGGTTGACTAAAAGAAAAACAGAAGAGGAAGAGGACAGTATCAATCTTGCCCAGCCATGGAGACACATATGAAAAAATGAGACTGTTGGGAAAATATAGGAAATTGGTCAGGGCCCCTCAGATGTTCAGAATCTTGCCCAGCATTTGATGTAAATATACACTTGCACCCAGGTGTTCCTTGTTTTTTGTCTAATGTAATTGTACATGTACAGCCAGGTGTCCGGGGTTATGACTTAAGTATAAAGAATGAGTGGCTCTGATCCAAGAGGACTTCCGCCCTGGGGATGCCTGGTGGGGGGCACCAGGAGGTCACTACTGCCACTGGAGTCTGTTGCTGTTGCTGCCAGTGCCCCCAGGATGCCCCAAGAGCCCACCACCGCTGCTGCTTCTGCTGCTACTGCTGCTGTAAGCTGCTGCTGCTACTGCTGAGGACTGAGCTCTTGTCATCTGCCAATGGCTCCTGGGATCTTTCCCAATTACCTAGCATGGACCCACATGTGAAGGGTCTGGTGACCCAGCCTGGCACGTAAGGGGTCTGTGACCCAATCTGTACAATGGCTTTGATGGGTCTGAGCCCTAACCCTGACAATACAAATGGAAACTTAGTATAACTAAAATAATGAAACGTTTTGACTTAAGTTATGAAATGGCTAGCCATACAATTAACGTAGCTATTGCCTCAACCCAACAACTGGTGTAGTCATGTAGCTTTTCAGAGATACAGTGGAAAAGTGATCAAAAGGGCTGAAGGATTCCGTTATTTCTGGGAGAAAAAATATTATAACTGGTTACCAGAAAATACCTGGCAAAGTGTTTTACTATATCACACCACTGGTGCTTTTCAGCTGCTCTTACGTCTGCACCCTTTCCAAGATTTAAGCCTTGAATGAGCCACAGAATTACCAGAGCAAGAACAAGAGCCAACTAAGTATTCTTCTGAAATAGAGGCCAGAAACATAGGCAATGAAGATTTCTTGTTGCTGGTGGGTGAATGAGTAATTGAAGGCCAGAGAGGTTTTATTACTTGTTCTAAATCATTCAATTAATTAGTGTTCAGAACTAAGAATCAGAACTAAGGTTTTGCATTGTTAGGTTTTTACTTTGTTCCATTTACACCTTCTTTGTACCTTAACTCCACTGAAAACAAAAGAGAAACGTGTAGTGCAATTTCTAACTCGCTGCGGCTAGAGAGCTTTAAGAGTTGCGACTGTCCAGGTAAGGTTGTAGTGTGTGAATGGTGCCGCCATGATAACTCGGAGGAATAAAACCGTTGGGTTAAACAGAGAAGAGTGGATTTTAGTATTATACGGGCGTGCCTACTTCAGGAAGGGAGAGAAAACAAAGGAGAAATGTGTAGATAAGGAAATGAGGGAAACTGAAAGAATCGCAGAATGCGGGTGTAGTCGGTGGAAAAAGGACGCCAAGACATCCAGGACAAAAGAGGACAGCACGACTGAGGCATCCTGTAGGCGCCGGCGTGGCAGCCCCGCAGGAAGTGGGAAGTGCGAGCGCGCACTACAAGTCCCAGAAGGCCCCGCTTCCTGGAGCCGGCGCCGTGCCGCGCAACGTCCGCCGGGAGCCGCAGGAGCGGCCAAGATGTCGCAGCCCAAGAAAAGAAAGCTTGAGTCGGGGGGCGGCGGCGAAGGAGGGGAGCAAACCGAAAAGGAAGATGGCGGGGAGCGCGAGGCGGCCCTGCTGCGACCCCGGAGGACTAAGCGGGAGCGGGACCAGCTGTACTACGAGTGCTACTCGGATGTATCGGTCCACGAGGAGATGATCGCGGACCGCGTGCGCACTGATGCCTACCGCCTGGGCATCCTGCGGAACTGGGCAGCGCTGCGTGGCAAGACCGTGCTGGATGTGGGCGCGGGCACCGGCATTCTGAGCATCTTCTGTGCCCAGGCGGGGGCCCGGCGCGTGTACGCGGTGGAAGCCAGCGCCATCTGGCAACAAGCCCGGGAGGTGGTGCGGCTCAACGGGCTGGAGGACCGTGTGCACGTCCTGCCGGGGCCGGTGGAGACGGTGGAGTTGCCGGAGCAGGTGGATGTCATCGTGAGCGAGTGGATGGGCTACGGACTCCTGCACGAGTCCATGCTGAGCTCCGTGCTCCACGCGCGTACCAAGTGGCTTAAGGAAGGCGGTCTTCTCCTGCCGGCTTCCGCCGAGCTCTTCGTAGCCCCCATCAGCGACCAGATGCTGGAGTGGCGCCTAGGCTTCTGGAGCCAGGTGAAGCAGCACTACGGTGTGGACATGAGCTGCCTGGAGGGCTTTGCCACGCGCTGCCTCATGGGCCACTCGGAGATCGTGGTGCAAGGCCTGTCCGGCGAGGACGTGCTGGCCCGGCCGCAGCGCTTTGCTCAGCTCGAGCTGGCCCGCGCGGGCCTGGAGCAGGAGCTAGAGGCTGGGGTGGGCGGGCGCTTCCGCTGCAGCTGCTATGGCTCAGCGCCCATGCATGGCTTTGCCGT
The DNA here is from genome assembly GCF_027409185.1 of Cynocephalus volans. Lineage (NCBI taxonomy): Eukaryota > Metazoa > Chordata > Mammalia > Dermoptera > Cynocephalidae > Cynocephalus > Cynocephalus volans. Next base: position 94,523,923 of record NC_084467.1, read on the forward strand.
CTGGTTTCAAGTGACCTTCCCTGGAGGGGACTCGGAGAAACCGCTGGTGTTGTCTACCTCTCCTTTTCACCCGGCCACGCACTGGAAGCAGGCGCTCCTGTATCTGAACGAGCCGGTGCAAGTGGAGCAAGACACGGACGTTTCAGGAGAAATCACGCTGCTGCCCTCCCAGGACAACCCCCGTCGCCTGCGCATGCTGCTGCGCTACAAAGTAGGGGACCAGGAGGAAAAGACCAAAGACTTTGCCATGGAGGACTGAGCGTTTGCCTTTTCTCCCAGCTACCTCCTAAGGCGGCCTGACCTGCGTGGGAGAGGCGTAGGGAGGTCAGAGGAGAAAGGGAAATCCCACGTGCAAGTAGGGGACGCTATTTCTGTCTCCTTTTTCCCTCATGCTCCTGGGGAGGGAGAGTGACTTCTTTCTCCCTTCCAGGAGATTCTTCTGGCGATGTTTATTTGAAAAGTGACGCCTCCCCTCCCCCACGACTGATACGGCGTGCTGATTAATGGGCTTTTAAGCCTCAAAAGCATGTGGTACCAAGCACTTGTATTTCCACTTCTTTTGTTTCACGGGGAAAAATAAACACGGATGAAAATGTCAGTGTATGAAGGGTCCATGCATATCCCTGTTACCTCACACCTTATCTAAGTCAGAAACTGGGGAGAAGGGTAGAAGGGTTCATTTACTCCATAAATTCCCAGTATGACTTTAATATTTCTCCATAGCCATATTTTCTCCGTCTCTGACTGAATTACCTCTGTTCCTAGGTGCCTCTGGGCTAGGGTACTTCTTCCTCATTGTTTTCTAAATAAACTTCAGTACTGCTAAAGAAGGGGAGGAGATGAGGAAGCAGTTTAAATAGTCCTGTTCTCATTACTCTTCTTACTTTCATAGGGTGCTAAAGGTGATGAACACATGAGTCCATTAAGTAAAATGGATCTTATGTAATTGTACAGCATTTAAAAATTCAGAGGGTACATCTAGAAGAAAAAGAACTGCAAGACAGTGAAGTAGATGGGTTTTTTAAATTTTTGTCTTTACTATAAAAGCTTAACCAAGAAAATTTATGTTCCATTATAAATATTTGTGTAATTCTCATGAAACAGGCTTATAGGGGAGGTTTCTGAACCTAATCCAAGGGCTTATTCAGCACCACAATGAATTATTAAACTCACTATATTAAGGAAAATATTTCCCAGCTAGAAAAGTGCACTCATTCTCATTTGAACTCTCCTTTACAGGGACCATGTGACTTGGCCTACTTCTAGTGAAAGTTACTTTTTTAGTTTTTTTTCTTTTGTTTTTAGTTCAGGCAAATGTGAAAGTCTTGAATTTAGGAAAATCACTTGTAATGAAGTGTGAGTCATGTTATCAGATTTATTAAACTGATGGTTTCCCTCCCTATCCCTGTAGCAAATAAAACATTGGCATTCTCACTATTTTTATAGATGAAGTAAGAAGTCTTGTGTATGTCTATGAGTTACAGTGTTTTTGCCTTTTAATATTGTCAAGCCCTTCAGAATGTAGCTCCAGGACGATTCAAACTATGCTTTATGTATGGTTTTTGCATACCAGTAGCTTTTGTATGCTGATAGAACAGGTGTGAAAAACCAATGTTCTGAAGTACTCTAACATTTTATTGTAACTCTGAGTTTTCTGCTCTTACATATGAAAGTACTTAAGTTTTATAACTAATTTGCCAAAATTTGGTGCTGTTTAACATATGAGATCTTCCATTATGAAGGGAAACATACATGTACAAAATCATCAACTTTACAAGATAATTGGCAAGCAGTACAGTTATAATTGTCACCATTTTGATGTCAAGATAATTAACAAGATAGGCTTGGTTTAAGTTAGAGGTAAAATAAAAAAACAAGCTCTTTATTTTAGGGTCATCTATATTTTAAATAAAACATTTAGTTTTAGTGTGTAATTTTGAGTAGATTCTGGTGGGGTTTTTTGTTTTGGTTTGTTTTTTGTTTTTTTGTTTTTTTTTAACTTGTTATAACAATCCCTTAACTATATGGGCAAATGAAAACATTCTTCCAAATTCCATATTTTAAATACATTTTATAAATACGATAGAATTCTCATTACCAATATAAGTGCACAAAATAAAGTAAACCCCAGTTAAAATGAGGAGCTTTAGAAGTAAGGGGTAGGTATTTCATGATTAAGCAAAGTAAGCTACAAAATTTTTGTTACTCTTTCCCAAGAAAAATGAATTATAAAAAATACAGCTACTGAAGCAATTAGTCAAGAGGTGGTAGAGTATAGTGATTAAGACCTTGAACTTGAACCAGACAGCCCATGCAGGGACCTTGGCTCCACCATTCTTTTAACAGTGACCTTGGGGAAAATACTTAACTTCAAAACTCTTGTATGCAAAATGGAGATAATGATATTACCTATTTCATAGAAATGCGAAGATACAATGAGTTAATACATTGCAAACTTGGAGCATTTGGATGCATACAAAATGTGCTTACAGAATATTCAAAATTTTGGTTTTTTTACAGGTATTGTTCAACAGTATCAGCATGGCTATACATGAGGAGCAATGTATGACAGTGGACACCAGATGATCCAAAGGAAACTGAAGACCTTTGGAGTGAGGACACTTCCAGAAGGATGAAAGCGTAAGATGTGTCAACATCCAGGCACTGTCCAACCTGTCTGTATGGACTGGTGCTGATTGCTTGGGGCCATTAGGAACCACAGGCAGGAACTACCAGGTCCAAAGGAGAGTAAAACATACATGGTTAAGTTCTACCTGCTTCCCTCAGACAGCTTACATTTATTTAGCACAGTGAAATTTTCCAAATATGTTCATTAATTCATTAGATCAGTGGACATTTGATTGAATATACCGTCATTGTGATAAGCACTTAGGATACAAACCAATAAAACATAGTTTCTGCCTTCAAATAGGTATGTTCAGAAAACAGACTAGTAAGTAAAATAAACAATAATAGGCTAAATACTGGGATGATCTTGGTGTTAGAAAGGGCAAGTAATTATCTTCACTTTACATACTAGGAAAAAGAGTTACACAGATAACAAAGGTTTTGCCTAAAGTTACATAGCTAATTCTTGACAGCTGACTCTTGAACACAAGTCTTTCAATTCCCATCCCCAAACAGAAATTCACTTTTTCATTATATTAATCCTGTGTGCTTCAGTCAAAAACAGCAAAGCACATACCTCTTGAAGGGGTGACAATAGTTTTTAATGGTTTGATGAATGAAAGAAAGGGGAATGTCCTTAGCCTAAGGAAGTCTTACTGGAGATATATCTCATAGGTCTCAAAGGACCACTTTCAGTGCAGTAAATAGGATCTCAAAGTTGACAAATAGTATGCACTCATTGAAATACCCTCTATACCTATTTCCCTTATGAGATAGTCAAATGTGGTACTCTTTCAGCGACCCTTCAAACTGAATCCTCAATACAGTAGCAAAGGTAGATGAACTCTGTGTCATGCTGGCCATAGGTACTTGGTGCTGGAGAGCAGAGAGGTATCTGATGAGGCTAAAAGGGAAACTGAAAGTGGGCAGAAGGAGTTCACAAGGGTGCATGTGAAAGGCACCTCCAGCAAACAAAACAGCCTAACATTTTGCTTACAGCCAGCCCTATTAGTATCCACACTTCATTCCATCCAGTGTTAAAGAGAAATGAGTCTTACAAAGCACTCACAGACAGGCCTCAGTCCTTCCACATGTGCGTTATTTTATGCATTCGTTCACTTAATGATTTAATAAACACCAACTATGTAACATTTTTTAAGTTCTATGATAAATAAGCAAGTACTGCCTTCAAAAAGCTAAGACAGAGTAGGGGAAATAAAATTACGTACATCAATAATTTGTATGGTTTTTTTGGCAGCTGGTTGATACAGAGATCAAACCCCAGACCTTGGTGTTATCAACACCACACTAAACCAACTGAGCTAACCGGCCAGCCTGAATACATTCTTTTTTTCTTTCTTTTTTTTTTTTTCTTTCCCTCTACCCTCGGAGGGAAGATGCATACATTCTTTAGCCTGGAAAGATTTCATTCTGACTAAATCTTAACTCTGTTGAAACAAAGTTGAGAAGCCAGCCCTCTTATCCTTAAAACATCTCCCCATTGAAAAATATTACTTAACCATCACATAGATTATGAAATACTCAGAAAAAAATTCTCTCTGGTATTAATTCCAAAAATAAGTCTATATCCTTTAAATAACTGCCTAGTTTCAGCTAATGGAGAAAGTATATTGGGTAGACGACCCTTCTTACATTGACTACTAGAAAGCTGAGCCAAATTTATGACTGACTTGTGCTTTTTTTCACTTTGTATCTAGCTTCATTTCCATACTGCACTTTTTTTCTTGACTTATTCTCTCTCACTGATAATAAATATTACATGTTTTGTTGGAATTAATGTAACCTTGTTTGCCTCTAATTCTTTTTGGCATGAAAATATTTTCCTCTTTTCTGGGATAACTGCAGAAGCTCTGAGGGTGAGGAGGTTATACAAAGTACCAAAAGACACTGAGCTGGGTCCCATTTATTTCCTACAAACGCGTTGACCCAACTTGTTCATATGGATGGGTAGCTGATTTAATCCCATCCTTTCAGCCAACTTTACAGCATTTTACATTTCATAGAATCAAGATTTCTATATATGTGAAAACTCTAAGACATGTAGATAATCTTGAGGAAAGCTTGAATGTTCAGCTCTTTCTAAGCTTATTTCTCAAAATATAATACATGCTTATAGAAAAAGACATTTGCAACAAAGAATCTTGGACCTAATTAAACACTAAGAGAATTTGAATAAAAATTAAGACATGACATGACCAGTAACATTGGAATTGTGCTCCTTTGGAAACTTTGATAATTAAATTCATCATTATTGACAGTAAGGGAAGATTGGTGAAGATTTCAGTTGATTGAGTAGCTTTAAACACTTATAACAGACACTTAAAATACAGAGAGCTGTGAGAGGGAAAAAAAATCCTCCTCTATCTCCAGGATGCTTTCTGCAAGGAAAGGAAGGACAAAAAAAGGAAGGTGGGATGGAAGGAAATCCTCCCCGTGGATTTTTATATGCTTTACAGGGATTCCTACTATGAGTTTGTGAAAAACTTTCACATTCTGCAAAACTGTTCACTAGAAATAGTAAGCTTAAGGGAAAAACAGGTTGGGTGAACCATCAAAACGTGTAACTTTGTAACCAAGAACTAACAAAACATTAAAAATAATAGTAGTTAAAAAGGATAATTTTCTAATAAAGACTGCAATAAATATAAGTAGAGATAGCTTGATGGAAGGAAATAAGGAAGACTTATGCAAACAAAGTAAAATTCACAAAGATGGGGAGAAGGCTTAACAGATATCCCTGAGTCAGACAGAATGTGGACAAACAGCCACTAGGAAGAATGCAGGGTGCAAGGCATTCCTCTTTGGCTTGCTGCATTCAAGTACGTCAGTGTACTTTGTGCTCAGGGGTTGTTACCTGTGGTGCTACGTATTAATGATGGGAATGACAGCATATGAGTCAACCATCTTCCACATTATATACTGACATCGTTCCTCTACTTACCAACTGAGTTCATTCATTTTACAGAAATGTGAATTGTACCAGAACATTCTGTCCTTTGTTCAATTTCCAGAAATTAAAATAATTCACATTTCCATTGGGTTTACATATCTTTTCAATGCAAATTTCCTGAAGGGAAGTGGAATTGAGGGTTGCAGGTGGCTATAACCACACTTTAGTGTGAATTTATTCACTTTATTATTTTGGTCACCAGAAAAGACAATAGGAAGGGGGAATGCCAATTCTTACCTGTGTAGAGTGAAAGGAAAATAGCTGAGTATAGCTACCTGAGTTCAGGAGGTAGTTGAATAGATGGGACTGGAGACAATAGCTGTTTTTCTGCAGTCAGTGTACAGCACAAAAATGCCTTGGGGCCAAGAAAACCTGAAGCTAGTGAGAGAAGCACAAGAATGAAGATAGTATCCCCGTGCATACATTCTGCCTACAGCACCACTTCCTTGGGATAAGTTTTTCTTCTTAAATCATGGGCTTATATAATTACTGAGTATTTTAATTCATTATAAACTGTTGCTTATTTTGATTAGAAATGAAGAAGGCGATATTACAACTGATTCATCTGAAATACAAGGAATCATTCGAGACTACTATAAACAACTATATGCCAACAAATTTGAAAATCTGGAGGAAATGGATAAATTTCTGGACACACACAAGCTCCCAAAACTGAACCATGAAGACGTAGAAAATTTGAACAGACCAATAACAATAAAGGAGATTGAAGCTGTTATCAGAAGGCTCCCAACAAAGAAAAGCCCAGGACCAGATGGATTCACAGCAGAATTTTACCAAACATTCAAACAGGAATTGACACCGATTCTTTACAAACTATTCCAAAAGATTGAAATGGACACAAATCTCCCAAACTCATTCTATGAAGCAAACATCATCCTGATACCAAAACCAGGTAAAGATATAACCAAAAAAGAAAACTACAGGCCCATATCCTTGATGAATATAGATGCAAAAATCCTCACTAAAATACTAGCAAACAGAATACAGCAACACATACGTAAAATTATTCGCCATGATCAAGTGGGATTCATCCCAGGGATGCAAGGTTGGTTCAACATACGCAAATCAATAAATGTGATACACCATATTAATAAACTCAAACACAAGGACCATATGATCATCTCTATAGATGCTGAAAAAGCATTTGATAAAGTTCAGCACTCATTCATGACAAAGACCCTCTATAAGTTAGGTATAGAGGGAAAGTATCTCAACATAATTAAAGCCATATATGCCAAACCCACTGCCAATATCATCCTGAATGGGGAAAAGCTGAAAGCTCTTCCTTTAAGAACAGGAACTAGACAAGGATGCCCACTCTCACCACTCCTATTCAACATAGTGTTGGAAGTATTAGCCAGAGCAATCAGAGAAGAGAAGGAAATAAAAGGCATCCAGATTGGAAAAGATGAAGTCAAACTGTCCCTGTTTGCAGATGACATGATCCTATATATCGAACAGCCTAAAACCTCTACAAAAAAACTCTTGGAATTGATAAATGATTTCAGCACAGTAGCAGGATACAAAATCAACACACAAAAATCAGTAGCATTTCTTTTCTCCAATAGTGAACATGCAGAAGGAGAAATCAAGAAAGCCTGCCCATTTACAATAGCCACCAAAAAAATAAAATACTTAGGAATTGAGTTAACCAAGGAGGTGAAAAATCTCTATAATGAGAACTACAAACCACTGCTGAGAGAAATTAGAGAGGATACAAGAAGATGGAAAGATATTCCATGCTCTTGGATTGGAAGAATCAACATAGTGAAAATGTCCATACTATCCAAAGTGATATACAAATTCAATGCAATTCCCATCAAAATTCCAAAGACATTTTTCTCAGAAATGGAAAAAACTATCCAGACATTTATATGGAACAATAAAAGACCACGCATAGCCAAAGCAATGCTGAGCAAAAAAAATAAAGCTGGAGGCATAACACTACCTGACTTTAAGCTATACTACAAAGCTATAATAACCAAAACAGTATGGTACTGGCATAAAAACAGACACACTGATCAATGGAATAGAATAGAGAATCCAGAAATCAACCCACACACTTACTGCCATCTGATCTTTGACAAAGGCACCAAGCCTATTCACTGGGGAAGGGACTGCCTCTTCAGCAAATGGTGCTGGGATAACTGGATATCCATATGCAGGAGAATGAAACTAGATCCATACCTCTCACCGTATACTAAAATCAACTCAAAATGGATTGAGGATTTAAATATACACCCTGAAACAATAAAACTTCTTAAAGAAAACATAGGAGAAACACTTCAGGAAATAGGACTGGGCACAGACTTCATGAATATGACCTCAAAAGCACGGGCAACCAAAGGAAAGATAAACAAATAGGATTATATCAAACTAAAAAGCTTCTGCACAGTGAAAGAAACAATTAACAGAGTTAAAAGACAACCAACAGAGTGGGAGGAAATATTTGCAAAATATACATCTGACAAAGGATTAATATCCAGAATATATAACGAACTCAAACAACTTCACAAGAAAGAAACAAGCAACCCAATTAAAAAATGGGCAAAAGAGCTAAGTAGGCATTTCTCTAAGGAAGATATCCAAATGGCCAACAGACATATGAAAAAATGCTCAACATCACTCAGCATCCGGGAAATGCAAATCAAAACCACACTGAGATACCATCTAACCCCAGTTAGGATGGCAAAAATCCAAAAGACTCTGAACGATAAATGCTGGCGAGGTTGCGGAGAAAAAGGAACTTCATACATTGTTGGTGGGACTGCAAAATGGTGCAGCCTCTATGGAAAATGGTATGGAGGTTCCTCAAACAATTGCAAATAGATCTACCATACGACCCAGCTATCCCACTGTTGGGAATATACCCAGAGGAATGGAAATCATCAAGTCAAAGGTATACCTGCTCCCCAATGTTCATCGCAGCACTCTTTACAATAGCCAAGAGTTGGAACCAGCCCAAATGTCCATCATCAGATGAGTGGATACGGAAAATGTGGTACATCTACACAATGGAATACTACTCAGCTATAAAAACGAATGAAATACTGCCATTTGCAACAACATGGATGGACCTTGAGAGAATTATATTAAGTGAAACAAGTCAGGCACAGAAAGAGAAATACCACATGTTCTCACTTATTGGTGGGAGCTAAAAATTAATATATAAATTCACACACACACACACACACACACACACACACAAAACGGGGGAGGAGGAAGAAGATATAACAACCACAATTACTTGAAGTTGATACGACAAGCAAACAGAAAGGATATTGTTGGGGGGGGAAGGAGGAGGGAGGGAGGTTTTTGTGATGGGCAACAATAATCAGCCACAATGTATATCGACATAATAAAATTTTTAAAAAATAAAATAAAATAAAAAATTAAAAAATAAAATAAAAAAATAAACTTGCTTATTTTGATATTTGACATTGTCCTTAACCTCCCTTTTCAGCTTAATTTCTAAACCTATTTAAGGACTCTTCTGTGTAAGAACTATTCAGTCATCTCAAATTTGTGAACAAAACCTTCCAACCCCCATTATTTCAAGCTATGTGCAGTATAATAATGGGTGGTATGGAGTGGTGTGACTAGTAGGCCTCTTTTTAAACACTTGCAGCTTTGCTCATGGTAAAATTGTGTTACATATATTAATTACATTATTAATATAATTATATATGATATATAAATTATTGTATTATATTACAAAACTATTATAAGAACAGTATGTAGAGTTTCAACTTTATGAGGGGTCTTCAAAAAGTTCATGGAAATATTCATATTATCTTTGACATTTTTTTTTTTATTGGTGGCTGGCCAGTACAGGGATCCGAATCCTTGACCTTGGTGATATCAGCACCACACTCTACTGAGTGAGCAACCGGCCGGCCCAGTATTATTTTTTTAATTCTATTTTTACATGAACTTTCTGAAATACCCTCATATATGATGATGGAGAAAGGATTAAGATCCACACACACATGGTTAAAATTTTTATTTTATGCATTCACTGGAATCAGACGTTTTTATCAGGAATTATTATAAAAATGGCCAACTGCTTATTTTTATGTGAACTTCTCACTCTACCATCATATATCATTTGCTGAAATTATAAAAATAAGAAACATTTAAATAGTCAAGAATATACAGTAAAAGAATTAAAAAGAGAGGATTTGGAAAATCCACAGATTAAATATACAGTCCCTGAATAATTGGGAATTTACTTTGTTAGAATAATTAGAGGAGAACAAGGAGAGAATGACAGAAATTACAAGGGGATTTAATGCAAAATGAAATTAGAAACCATCAGGAAATGTGCTATTTGTAATAAATAGAATTAAACATCAGTTAGCTTTGCTTGAAACCACAACCAAGGGATTTTATAGAGCCCAGACATTATTATAAGACAGATTCACATGTAAATTAATTCCATGGCATTAGGTCCAAGGAAAATATCATGGTAAAACTTCATAATGGTAGGTCCTTACACAGATAAGAGATAGAATAGTTTAGTTACTCTAAACAAGTTCTTAAAAGTTTCTAAAAGTAAGTTCTTAAAAGTAAAACTAGACTCATAAAGGATGTGGTCCTTGCACCAAAAATGGTGATGTCATTTAAGACATTAACACAATATATTGTCCAGTGCTAAAATATATGATACGATTGTTAATGGGATATGATTTTTCATTTTTTGATCCATTATATTTTATTTATTTTATACCAGATGATAATGCATTCATAGGGATATATCGTGAAAATAGTATATGCTGAAACTTTACACCAAATGGTATTCTAATGCATCCGCTGCTACTCAGCATGTGGAATGTTTCTATGCAATAATGGTATATTAATCAAACCATGCAAAGTTCCATTAAAATCAATGATGTATTAACTTTGTTTATTTCAATGAGTTATACATCATAAAATAATGTTATGTAAAGAGTGACTTTCATCCTGAGGAAGACTCCAAATCTATTACAAATTTTTATGTAGAGGAAATGCCTCCTTTTGTGAGACATGCCACAGCCTACATAGAGACAAGCATTCATGGTATTTATATAAAGCACGCTAGTTAATTTTTTAATAATTATTGAGTGCCTAACATGTTAGATGCACTTTAGGTACATTATCTTATTTATTCCTTGAAATAGCTCTATGAAGTAGTGCTATTATAAATCATACCTTACAGATGAGAAAACAAAGGCATGAAGAAGTTTGGTGAATTGCCCAAGGCCACGCAGTAAGTAAATGGCAGAGCCTGGGACTCACCTCTCAAAATCTGAGCATCTAACTTTCTATTCTATATGTCCTATCCATGATGCCTGGGCTCTCAAGAGTTAAAGTGACATCTGTAGGCACTTAAAATAGACTGGTCATTGTCCCAGGTCAGGTTCCCCAGGAGCATACCCTGAGATAAGGATATGTGTAAAAGTGTTTATCAGAAAGTGTTTCCAGAAAATGGCAGAAGGGCAGTTGGGAAGTGGGACTTGGAAAGGAAGGAGGCCAGGCTAGAATGGGACATCAAGCAAAATCCTAAGAAATGCTCAGTCACACCTCAGAATGTCCCAAATTAGCAAGGGAGCAGGGGATCTGGAACGTTCCTACCTTCTCATGCATCAGTCACTGGCTAATGACTGCTCCTGGTGAGACATAAATTCCCAGGCATTCCCTGGTTTTCTATGTGGGTGTCCATAGCAGATTCCACAGCCTAAGGACAGTTCCCCAACAGAGGGTTGCCAGTGCAGTGCTGAGGGTTGAGAATGAAAGGTCTAGGGGAGCAGATATGGAAAGGGGGAAAAAAAAAAAAAAGCTAAAGGATACAAAGGAATATAAGTGGAGCACTGAGAGGATATCGCCAGTCGTAAATATCCTTTCTAAGATTCCTTTACATTCTAAAGTCATTACATACACATTTGCTTTGTTTGCATTCCTCTTTCATTCGATTTTTTAAAGCTGCCTTAATAACGTACAAATGTAACAAAATGTTCAGAGGAAAAAAGTTAGTAATCCCCTATTCTCCACAGTTCAGAGTATATCTTTCCACTACGTAAACTTTATACAAATATCTCTGTAATTTTTTTTACAAATATGTAAACACATTACAGTAGAGGTATCCTAGGGGTATAAGCCCCAAGATCCCCACTGCATCCCTGAAACCCTGAATAGCACCAAACCATGTATGTACTGCTTTTTCCTATACATAACTATGATGAAGTTTAACCTACAAATCAGGCACAGTAAGAGCTTAGCAACAGTAATAATAAAAGCGAACAATTACTGAAAGGAAGAGTCAACACCAGTTGATGATCCACTGGAGAGAGCCCGTTTATTAGGCAGCACACACACACATATATAGGGCTTTAAGGGGAAAGCTGATTGGCTTAAAATACACTCCCTACTTAGCATACCTCATGGGGTTTGGGGGGGAGCTGATTGGTGTGTAATTCGCGCCTGCAGGAAGGAGAATACGGAAGAGAAGGGCAACCAGCGCCATGATGGGGTGTGGCCGAGAAGGGCTTATGTGATCAGGGTGTGATCCCTTGGGGCATTTGGGTCCCTACAATTACAACGATACTCTGTAATAAAAGTTAGGTGAACGTTGTCTCTCACTTACAATACCTTGTGCTGCTGTGCTCGCCCTCCTTGTGGTGATGAGGAGATGGCTGAATTCACACGCGGTTGACCTTGGAGAACTGACCCGCACAAAGAGAAACTGTGTTTTCTTATGAAAACTGCTTGCTACGATTTGGATGTTGTTTGTCCCTACCAAAACTCATGCTGAAAAGTGATTTCCAATGTTGCAGTGTTGAGAGCTGCAGCCTAGTGGGAGGTGTTTGGGTAGTGGGGGCAGGTCCCTCAGGATTAGATTAACACTCTTCCTCAGAGGTAAGTTTTCCCTCTATTAGCTCCCAGGAGAGCTGGTTGTTAAAAAGAGCCTGGCACCCACCCTCGCCCACCGTCCTGCTGCTCTCTGGCCATGCGATCCCTACGCACATGCCAGCACCCCTTCCTGTTTGCCACAATGAGTGGAAGCAGACTGAGGCCCTCACCAGATGCGGCTTCCCCAGAATGCTGAAGCAAATAAATCTTTTTTCTTTAAAAATCCATTCTTAAGCATTCTGTTATAGCAACATGAACAGACAAAGACACAACTGTACTCCTGTTACTCTAAAATTGTTTTTTCAGGTTAAGAAACACATACAAATATCACAAGAAGTTAATACATGTACATATAACCTATTCTTACTAATAGCAATATGCAAATTCATGGTATGCATGTTAAACCAATTTTCTATTGATGGACAATTGTTTGCAATTCTTTGCTATTACAAATTATACTTGCCCTGCTCCTTCTATTCTCTCCCTTAGGTGACCTCATCCAGTCCCAAAACTTTAAACAGTTTATCATCTATATGCTGATGATTTCCAAATTAATATTGTCATCCTGACATCTCCACTGAGTTTTAGACTCATATACACAATTGCTTAATTGTCATCTCCACTTGGACATAATAGGCATCTCAAACCTAATATAGCCAAACTTTTATATATGTTACATATTTATATAACCAAGCTTTCATATATCATATATAACTAAAATTTGGTTACATAAATATAATTTTGTATATATAATTACATAGGTATAATTTTACCCATATACATCTATATCTCTAAACAGCATTCCTGTTTTGCCTTTGAACTTTATAAAAATCACATCATGCTGCTTTCTACAACTCTTAATTTACTTAATTCTCATATAACCACGTTTTATTTTCCAAATAGCATCTATTGCCACTTAAAGTTATTTTGTTCATTTCTTTACTTTCATATTGACGTTTTGCAAATAAAATCTAAGTTTTATAGAGAGCAGAATCCTCTTTTCTCTTATGCATTAGAAAATCAATGTTAATGAAAATGTTTAAATGCTGTCTTATTGTGCTTGCTTCAGCAGCACATATACTAAATTTAGAACGATACAGAGAAGATTAGCATGGCCCCTGCACAAGGATGGCATACAAATTCATGAAGCGTTTCATATTTTTGTAATGTATAATGAAGAATCTCATAAAAAAAATACTGTCTTATGTACTGTTGTTACTATATCTTTAGGGTAGATTTCCCTAAATATTTGCTTATCTTCAATTTTAATAAATCTTTGCAGATTGCTCTCTAAAAGGCTCATATAATTCACATTCCCAGAAATGTTATACAAGTAGGAAAGACCTTGTTTCCTGATACCCTCACTCACCTGGATTTTATTATTAATCTTATTTCTGTTCATCTAAGGTTAAAAAATGTTACCTTCTAATTTTAATTTTTGTTACCCTAACACCTAGCAGGTTGAGCTTCTTTCTTTATATTCATTGGCCATTTACATTTCTTTTTCTGTGAAATTTATTGCTTGCTTTACCTATTTTCCTACTGGATTTTATGGCTATTGTGGGACACTTTGTTTATTAGGAGTAGTTTATCATATGTGCTGTAATACTTTCACTTATTTTTTTTTTACTTCCCTTTTTAATCATTTAGAATTTTTTTACTTTTATTCATCCAAATCTTACTAACCTTGTTTGTTATTGCTTCTGAGTTTTCTTTCTGATTAAGAAGACTTCCCCTAATCCAATGTTAGGGAAATGCTCCCAAATTATCTTCCACTTTCATTAATTCACTTTTAAATTTAGATATTTAATCCCTATGAAAGTTGTAGCATTATTTTGTTTAACAATTTGAGGTAAAGATTCTTTTGTTTTCAGTGTAAAACCATAAAATCCTTTTAATAAATACCACTAGATTTCACCGTTAGCATCAGTTGTATCAATGCTCTTCACAAAATATATCAGCATTTCAGAAATGTGAAAAAGTATAAGTTCAATAATAGGCAAGACAGGAGAAAGGGGGAAAACTATGTGTAAGAAAATGCATGGAAAACTGCAATAAGTAGATTTTCAAGAGAAGAAAAGAGAAACAAAAACATCCTAAGTCAGAAAAGAGAGTGCAAAAGAAGTAGGTAAATGTCGAGCAGGATCAAAATAACAGTGGAAGGCTACAGCATAAATAAGAAATGTTCTCCCAAAAGGTCTGGAGTTTACAAACTCAGCAGACGTCCAGAAGACAGATGCAGGAGATGAGACAAAATATCCAAGAAAGAAAAGAGAAAGGGTGTAAAAATAAAACCTGCAGCACAAACAAAACTTATCATTGTTAATACTTGTGATTCAAAAAAGTGTTGTTCATATTAGTTATTTCCTGCCTAAGGCAGCTATGATGTAATCTTTTTAATGATAAATAACAATTATTTCTAAGATAATCTGACATTTGCTTTTCTTTTAAAGGATAGTTTTTTCTTAATAAATGTTTGTATTTATTGTCATTTATTATTAACATTAATAAATATTTATTTTAAAATTTACAAATACTGCTCTTAACCTCCAGATAAGTTTACAAATTTTTAAAAGTTTGAAGATAGCCCTAAAAAAAAAAAAAAGATATGAGAGAATTGATCCAAATAATATGTAATATTAATCACCAGAAACAAAATTTTTAAATATTGCTGAATTTACATTTTACATGGTCTGGGTGAATGCATCCTATGGACCTTGTCTCTGGACATGTAGAGGTTTTCTTCAATGAGATTGTAACCAAAAACAAAATTCTCCACATAAAAAGGGGCAAGTATTTTATATATACTGAGTCATTTGGCTTATGTTTCTGTATTAGTCCGTTTGTGTTGCTTATAACAAAACACGTGGAACAGGGTGATTTATAAAGAAAATGAAATTTATTGCTTACAGTTTCTGAGGCTGAGAAGTCCAAAGTCCATCTGGTGGTGGCAACAGTGACCCAGAGGTCTCACCTTGCAACATGGTGGAAGCAGAGAGAGCAGAGAGAAAGACAGACTCCTCTTCTTTTAAAGCCCTTAGAACCATTCACTGCTGCAGGGTCCTACAACCCAATCACATCTTCAAGGCCCCACCTTACAATTACCATAATAGGATTTCCCACTCTCTTTACAGTCACAGTGGGGGCTAAGTTCCCAATACATAAAACTTGGGGACACAACTCAAGCTTCAGGAAGTTTTGGGGGACATAATTCAATCCACTACAGAATTCCAATGCCATTTAAATACATATATTTTAAAAAATCACACTTATATGGTATCGGTTTTTTTGTTTTATTTTTTGGCAGCTGGCCGGTACAAGGAACAATCCCTGGACCTTGGTGTTATCAGCATCACCTCTAACTAAATGAACTAACTGGCCAGCCCCAATATCAATTTTTTGTATATTAGACTGGAATACTTTTGCCACTATGAAATAGAATCTATGAACTAATCCCCGCAATATGAAAGTTTCTTTTGGGGACTAAATTTGATCATCAAGGTACCTACCCAGTAGAGTTCATTTTGCAGAGCACATTTCTTATTCATCTTTGCATTCTGCATTTTGCCTAGCATATAGTATTTGATTGTTTTTATTCTGTAGCATTTTGTGTTTCTTTGTGTTCTTCATGAAGGAGCAGAGTGTTTTTGTACTTTGAGGCAGATTTTCTGGCTTAACTGATTTTATGAAAGGACTTAGGTGAACTTGGCATCCATATATTTATAAATCCTATTACTAAAAGGAAATAAAAATATTGTATCCCAAGCTGAAGATGGTATATTTTTAACTGAACAATAACTTTGAGACTAAGTTCTGCCTGGTAAAATAATAAAATATCTATTTATAAAGCAAAATAGAACACATCTTTGTTCCTTAGAAAATTCTTAACCAATTTACAGCAAGTTTTATTGGGAAGGAATTTATCCAAAAGTGCAATGCATATATTCCAAGTTCTGGTACAATGTGTTAAAATTGCTTCAGTATAATGTTTGTAGTCCATCATATCTAATCTATATATATGAAATGCGACATTATTATAAAGCGTAATTTTTTCCAGAAATTTTAAAATAAAAAGTGTTTTTAATTAAACATTTGTATCACAATATATTAACTAAAATTCATTTTATCTCTGAACAATTAGGCAATATTTTAACTAGATCTTGACAAAAATGCATTAAATCTATTTTTTAAAATGTTTTATTACTTGCAAGTTTCAGCCTGATGTGATTTTAAAATAGCCAAGTTATAAACCCATGAAAATTGAAGTTTATAGTGGAAATACTGACAGACGCTTAACTTTTAGAAGAACGAATGTGCTGTTGTAATAACATTGGCTGGTGCTGCCACAGTCAGTGAAGCAACATGACTGAGGAGCTAGATGTGGTATTTCAGATATAAAACTGGTTGAATACTTGCTGAAATATTTCCCTATATCTCTAAATTTTTTGAAAATTCATTTGTTGTTTTGGAAACTCCTTTTAATTTCAAATATTATTACAATGAACAAGTATGAAGGCCTTTTTCTTCTTTCTCTAATGTCTGTCTCATTTGTCTCAGCCTCTCTCATATCTGGTTTTCCCACAAAGCTTTCCTATCTCAATATATGGCCCTGACATCCAACACTTTGTTCAAACCAGAAAACTAGATGTCAGTCTCACATTAATTCTTCCCCCACATCTGATCGGTTGCAAATACTGAGAGTGTTTACTACCAAAACATTTTGCAACCATTTATTCCTCTTCATCATCACTGCCATCATCATAGTCTATGTCACCATAGCCTCTGGCCAAGCCAATCACAATAGCTTCTTAGACGACTTACTATCTTCCCAGTGGACTAAAAACTAAACCCGGACTTCATACTGTGATCTACGAGATCTTATTCTCTTTGGCCTCATCCTCATGCCCTCTCCCCCAAAACCTCCTCTGCCTCTCTGCCCTGCATAGAACACCGAAGTCACCCTGGCATGCTGGTAGTGTCTAGAACATGACAAGCTCTTCGGGCTCCTTAGGGCTTCCACATACAAGTTTTTTTTACTTAGAACATTTTTACTATGAACAAATTTCTTCATTCTTCAAATCTAAGCTTAAATGTCCATTCCACAGAGACACAGCCCTATCCACTCAAGTGTACACGCCTCCTCTGTGATTGTGCTTTATCTAAGTACCCTGTTTATTTAACTCATATCAGTTTATATGATATTATTTCATTTGGCTTTTTTCCTACAAAATTTAAAGCTTCGTAAGGACAGAAACTGGAAACTGTGTTTGTTTTCTTCCCAATGCTTTTCTTTTGTTTAGTAAGGTATTCAGTAAATGTGCTCTGATTGTAAGGATGGTTGCATGAAACAATAAATATTAATAGCTATATTTATTGTGCATTTTCTATGTCCTAGTAACCATCTATGTGCTGTGTAGTCCAAATCACTTACTCTTTACAATCCAGTGAGATAGGTAATATTATTAATCCCAGTTTACAACTAAGGAAAGTGGGGCAGAGAGATGCAGAATAACGTTCCCAAGGTCAAATATCTAGAAAGACTCAGAGTAGCCTCTAGTAATGAACTCTTTTAACTCTTGCCATCTTTCCATAAATTCTATATTCTGATTCCATGATGTTGAAGGTAAATTTCGAAGAATCAATAATATATAATACTTACATATTTATAGTCATTATATGTTCCATCATATAATCTTTTGATAAATATTTATTGAGTGCCTATTAGTGCTAGGACAGTAGAGATAAAACAAAAAACAAACCAAACAAGATCCCTTGCCCTAGAGGAGCTTACATGAATGAAGTACACAACAAGGTAGGAAGGAAGGAAGGATGAAAGCAAGATAGAAAGGGATGGAAGGAAGAGAGAGGAAAGAAGATAAATACATCTTGTAATAAATGCCTTAAAAGGAATTACCAAGAGATGAAGTAGAGAATAACTAGAAGTGGCAACTTTAGATCTGGTGGTCTGAGAAGTCCTCACGGCAGGGCAGAGGTAATATTTGAACTGAAATATTAAGGACAAGAAAATACAAATATTCAAAGATCTGGAGGAAGAGCACTTTATGCAGACAGAACATCAAAAGAAAAAGACTAGAAGTAGGAAAAGGACTGGGATTTTCCAGAAACTGACTGGAAAACAGTCTCTATGTTGGCCAGGAACTGAAGGCCAATGTACAGAACGATAATGAAATGCAAACGGATTGGAAAGATGGGCAGGAGCCAAATCAGGCAGGGCTTGCAAACAATGTTTAGAAATTTGGGTTTTCTTTCAGAGCAAAAGGAAACCATGAAAAAGTTTAAATAAGGGAATGCAACAATCTGATTTCCATGTTTTTCCCCTTATGATCAACCCAGGTGTTCCATGAATAATGGATTGGAAACGGGTAACAATAGAAGCAAGGAAGCCAGCTAAGAAGCTATTGCATGGATAATAGCCAAACTCATAGAAGCAGAAAATTGAATGGTGGTTACCAGGGGCTGACGGAGGGGAATTGAGGAGATGTTGATCAAAGGGTGCATAGTTTTACTTATGCAAGATGAAAAAATCCTAGGGATCTTCTGTACAACATAGTACATACAGTTAACAATACGAGGGGACTTTGAAAAGTCTGTGGAAAAATGGAAATAACAGAAAAATAAAAAATATAAACTTTATTTCTCAACATAAGCTTCATTAAGTTCAAGACACCTTTGGAAGTGATGATACCAGCCTTTTAGTCCATCCTTAAAGAACTGAGTGTCCTGGGGATTTAACCATGTCAATGCAGTCTTTTTTACATTATTAACTGAAGAAAAATGGGTGCTCTTTAAAGATTTTTTAAGATTAGAAAACAAAAAAGAAGTCAAGAGGAGCCTAATCAAAACTGTAAAGTGGATTCTGATAATTTCCTATTGAAACTCTCTTGAAATTGCCTTTGTTTGATGAGAGGAATGAGCAGGAGCATTGTCAAGGTGGAGAACTCTCTGGAGAGGCTTTCCTGGACATGTTTCTGTTAAAGCTGTGGCTAACTTTCTCAAAACACTCTCATAATAAGATGTCATCATTCTTTGGCCCTACACAAAGTCAACAAGTAAACTGCCTTGAGCATCCCAAAAAATCGTTGCCATGACCATTGCTCTTGACTGGCTCACTTTGTCTTGACTGGACCACTTCCACCTCTTGGTAGCAATTACTTTGATTGTGCTTTGTCTTCAAGTTCATCCTGGCAAAGCAATCTTTCATCTCCTGTCACAATTCTAAGAAACGCTTCAGGATTTTCATCGCTCTTATTTAAAATTTCCATTGAATGCTCTGCTCTTGTCTACAGCTGATCTGGGCACAACAGTTTTGGCCCCCAACCCATCAAGTGGAAAGTTTGCTCAACTGTAATTTTTCAGTCAGAATTGTGTAAACGGAATCAATTAAGATGTCTATGGTGTTGGCTATTGTTTCTGCTGTTAATCATCAGTCTTCTTCAATTCGGGTATGAACAAGGTTAATTTTTTCCTTGCAAATTGATGTGAATGTTCTTCATCTTGAACGTTGTCTAGTCTCTTCTTAAAACAAGTTATCCATTTATAAATGGCTGATTTCTTTGAGGAATTGTCTCCATAAGCCTTTTGTAAAGCATCAATGATTTCACCATTCATTTTCCCAAGTTTCACAATCAACTTGATGTTTATTCTTGCTTCAATTTTAATAGAATTCATGTTGCTCTGATAGGGGCTCTTTTCAAACTGATGTCTATTCTTCTTAGTACCTCAAACTAGACCCTGTTTAGATGTGTTATAACCAGTTAATGCAAGTTTATTTTGGTGCAAGAAAATCTTGAAATCCATGCATAGTTTTTTTATAACATGCATTTTCAATATTTTCCATGAACTTTTTGAAGACCTCTTGTTTTGTATCCTTAAAATTTTGTTTAGAGGGTTGATCTTATGTTAAGCTTTCTTGCCAAAAAAGAAAAAGAGAGAGAGAGAGAAAGGGAGGATTCCCTCGAAAGGTGGTGATAATTAAGTTGAAGGCATTATGTATGGTAATAGTTTCACAGGTGTATACTTATCTGGATCAAAATTTATAGGTTAACTATGTACAGCTATTTTGTATGTCAATCATATCTCAATTTGAAAAAGAAGTTGTTGCATGGATTAAAACAAGTCAAGTATATAAAATCCATGAAGTTTATTATAAAAATATAACCACACATAGACACACACACTGATCATCGTTGGAAGTTGCTAGGGTACTACCTCATTTTACTGAAATCTTTTGTTTTGTTTTTGGCAGCTGGCCAATACAGGGATTGAACCTTGGACCTTGGTGTTACCAGCACCATGCCTTAACCAACTTAGCTAATCAGCCAGCCCTCATTTGACTGAAACTGATTAATGAACAGAGAGAAAAAAACATTTGTTTCGCTTTTTCTTTACAAGATGCATTCCAAGATAACCAATAGATGGTGAGGGAAAGTTTTTATTTATAGATCTCCAGCAAATAAATCAGTACAAGTGATAAAATTAGAAAATCACCATTTTCCAACATGTAATGAATCTCTGCAATTATCACACATAGCTGTTAAAACCAGGAAGAGAGTGGGTAAGGAGAGTTTCATAATGAAGGAATCAGGCTTACGTGCTCAGAACTCCTCAATAGAGTTAATCACTAAAAGTGGAAAAACTAGTTACTGTGTGTCTCAAAATATGATGATTGCAACAGGAAGTGCATATAATATCACTTACGAAGTATTCTCACCTAAAATAATAACCTGAATGTAATTAAGCTTCCAGATTTAAGGGAAATATAAGGAATGGAGGAATAAATTAAGTAGCACTATGATGAAGCAATCAGCCAAATGTAGAACGGGAGAGTCCTACAGAAAAACAATGACTTAATTTCTCCAACAAATCAATGGCATATAAAAGGCGGTGGTGGTGGTGGGAGAGAATTGTTCTAGAATGAAAGGGTTTTAAGAAACATAATAACTGAATGAACAACAACATGAGGAACTAGTTGTATGTTATTCAACCAAACCATTTATAAAAATCACATTTGAGTCAATAAGGGAAATTCAAATATGGACTATATCAACAATGTTAAGAAATTGTTGAATTTTTACCTATAAAAATGTCAATGAGGTTCTTTAAAAAAAATGTTCTTATCAGAGACACATAATAAAATAGTCAAGGGTGAAATGACATGATACATGAGATTTTCTTTAAAATACTACAGGAAAAAAAAGGAGGAGTGAGAGAAGAAAGAAGATCAACGCAATACTTATAAGTGGTATAGCAGGATTGTGTGTATATGGGGTTTATTATGTACTGTTTCCTTTATCTTGTGTATATTTAAATTTTTCCCTAAGAAATTTTTTTAACAGGCTACTTATGTCCTCTGGGAGAGAAATAATAATGACTTAGACAAAGATGGTCACAGTGGAAAGGGAGGGAAGTATACAGATTTGAGATATTTTTCAAAATTTATAGGAATTGTTGATGAAAAGCAATGAAGGGTGAGAAGAATCAATGGTGATTCCTTAGTTTCTGATTTGAGCAATTGATTAGAGAAGGTATCATTTACAGAGTTAGTTTAAACCACAGAGGAACAGGTTTGGGGATGGATTAAAAACCCAGTTTCAGACACTGAGGCCTGTATTCATTTTCTATTAATGCTGTAACAAATTGCCACATACTTAATGTTTCAAAGCAACACAAATTTATTATCTTGCAGTTCTGAAGGTTAGAAGTCCAAAATCAGTCTCACTGAGCTAAAGTCAACGTGTCTGCAGGGCTGTTTCCTTCTGAAAGCCCTGAGGAAGAATTTGTTTGCTTTTCTTTCCCTGCATCTGGAGGCTGTCCTCATTCCTTGGCTTGTGACCTTGCATCACATCTTCTTTTCTCCCTCTACTTACATGGTTTTTTCAGCTACTCTGACTCTTATCCTCTTGCCTCCCTCTTAAAAGGACCCTCGTGATTACATTGGGCCTGCCAGGACAATCTCCTCATTGCATGATCATTAACTTAATCACACCTGCAAAGTCTCTTCTGCTGTGTAAGGTAACATACTCACAAGTTCTGAGGATTAGGACACAGACATCTTTGGGAGGGGAAGTGTGGCATTATTCAGTCTACCTCAAGGCCTGATATGTTTGAAATGTGCATTAGATAACCTAGTGGAGACGTCAAGTGGATCATTGGATATGATTCCAGAGGTCAGGAGAGAGAACTGAAAAACTAAATTTGGGATTCATTGGCATACAGATATGGCTTAAACCAAGTAGTGGCTGAAAATGAGAAATTCAGCATTTAGAGGTTGGGCATCCCAGGTAACCTGAGAGTGAAGACTTGGAAAAGCCAGGCAAGTGCCACACCTAAAAAGCCAAGAGAGCAGTTCCATTCATGTAATATGGAGAACTGTGTGGAATGTGACTAAGAGGTAAAGCAAAAGAAAAAAGATCCATTGTATTTGGCATCATAAAGTTAGAAATTTCAACAAGAGAAGTTTAAACGTAACTGAAGTGGGTTGAAGACTAAAATGGACCTACCGAATGAAGGCAATGCATTTGCAAAACTTTACCCTGAAGAGCAATGAATTAATGTGGGGGTTAGTAGAAGATTTGGGTCAAGGAAGATGTGTTTTTTGTTTTTTGTTTTTTTCTCGAGAGGAAATAAGAGAATATTCTTGTTTGGTAATAGAAATGATCTAGTAGAAAGAGAAAGATGGATAATGATGGAGAAAGAAGGAGTAAAGGAAGGAAGATTTTTGTTTTGTCCATTGCACAAGAGGAAGACGGATGGGAGCAGAGCACTTCTCTGAGAACAAAGAGGGGAAGGCAAGGAAGACAGACACAAGTGGAGTTGGCAGGTCACTTTGGGAAGCTGTCAGCAGGGATGTCCCCTTTGATCGCTCTATTTTCTTAGTGATGAGAGTTGCCAGTGGAGTTAGAGAGTCAGTTGATGAAGGAAGGTTTGAGAATTGATCCATCAAAAGAGATACTATAAAATCTCTTTCAAAGGGCCAATTCATCTGCCAAAAAAAAAAAGAGGAGGGGGCCTTCCTCTTGTGATGAGATGGATTTGGGATTCATAAGTCTGATAATTATGAACAAATTACTTTAGAGTGATGATTAAATTATGGTCAAATGTAATGTGCTAATTGATTAAAAGAGTGTTTCTTTTGTGGTGATGCAATAGGAGTTATTCTGGCTGCTTGAAATTCACCATGCAATATGATTCAAATGTTCAACATCTTTTAATGAGTTGTTAAAAAAAAAGACTTAAGAGTGTGTGAAAATGATAGACTCACTCTGTGTCCGTAGATGAGCATTTGACCCTAAACACTGACATCGGTTAATACCCAGAGCCCCAAAAAGTAGTTGCTTTGCCTCAATTAAAATAGAGCAGTTACTTCGATAGTCTGGCTTTCCAGTCAGGCAATATTTTGTCCATCCTCTGTCGAGCCATAAGCTGATGATATCCCAATATCTGAAAGCTCAGCTTCCTACATTCAAATTCTTCTCTGCCTGCATAAACATCAGAGGGGCAAAAAATGTATTGTTTCTTGGCCAAATTTCTTCTCCCCTAACTTGAGGACTGACTTAAGGTTGCGAGTGCCAGCAACGAAGAGTTAGTGTGCTGGAATGCTGTTTTGAGGGGTATAAATCTTTGGGAGTATCTTTTAGTGTCAAAGCCCAAAGAACAAAACCATGCTTTTATCATAGAAGGGATATGTATTTCAACCTATTGCCTTTGGAAGGAGTGAGAGGAATGAAATAGGTACCTTAGAAAAAAAGTGACTCTACTGGGAAAGCATAACACAATTGTTTGTTTTCAAGAAATATTTTGATTACTTTGATTTGATTCACAGAAGTAATCTGGGCCTTTGATTTAATCCAGGAAATAACTTGATCCAAGAATATTAGTAAACTATCCCCTAAGGCATAGAAAGGACTCTTTCTAGAAGTGGTGAATATCTTCCACCACAGGCTGAATTTTTTTCTAATTTTTTTGTTTTAATAGGATAATGCATGATTGTATCTCTAAATACTGGATTTTCCCTACTGTGGTTGCCTTTGCATCATGAATTACAAAATTAGTAGAGTATTTTGCTTCTGAATAATGCAAAGCTCTTTCACAGATTTTTTAAAATTTATTCTTACAACCTTTCCATTAGAAGAGACAGATTTTACTATTCTTATTTCTCTGAAAAAGAAACTAAAGTGCAGACATTAAATATACTATCCCCATATCCATCATGTTCTTTGATTTACAGTATAATTCTTACACTACAAAATTTTCATGTATAAACATGAATATGTAAACTAAATGAAACATTTAGGAGATCAGTGAAAGGAGGTTCCAATTTCACCTGCTTTGTCGTCTGAATTCACTTACCAGAAGACTCAATTCAATTCAATCATTATGGACTGAAGATCTTCTATGTTTAAGGCATCTAGAACTTTGTAAGAGGCAAAAATTTCAATTACTGATCATTTAAAACAGAAGCTTAGGCCCCAAACATATTAGATTTATTCAGTAGGTCACTGCTTTTTAAAATGTAAAATGACAGGTTGCTTCCTATGTTGGTGCTGTTAGATTTAACAGTTTTTGTTGCTGCTGTTGTTGTGGTTGTTTTGCTAGTGATAATGATGAATTTCTAATTCACTAATTTTCACTGGAACAAATAAAATTGCTTAAATTTCTTGTCCAATTCAAGCAAAAGAAACAAAACAAAACAAAAACAAAAGCTTTAACTACATGTTATATATTT
The DNA here is from genome assembly GCF_027409185.1 of Cynocephalus volans. Classification (NCBI taxonomy): domain Eukaryota; kingdom Metazoa; phylum Chordata; class Mammalia; order Dermoptera; family Cynocephalidae; genus Cynocephalus; species Cynocephalus volans. The sequence goes on from NC_084467.1 coordinate 94,549,176, forward strand.
GACCCTGAATTGTGTAATCAGCAGTCATTACCATCCCAGTGGGGGGATCTCCCTCCTGTACTACTTGATATTGCTAGTTCTGTTTGGATATTTTCAGTGACATGGTGGCTAATTGAAGATTGATGCTTATTCTTATGCTATCTTGATATGTTCCCAATTACTTAACAGTTTCTTAGGTGTGGTAGGTACTATTCAATAAATATTAATAAAATTTAAGTTATTTAATTCTAATACTTCTGAATTACATAAGAATTATATGAGAGAAGAATGAGGACAATTGAGTAGGCAGTCAGGCCATTTATGGACCCAGCAGAGATTGGAAGTGATTTTCTGGACAAGACAATTGAAGGGAAAAAAAGAAAGAGACTGGCTGCTTTGAGAGAAAGTAGTTGAATTGCAAGGTCCCTTGCAATATCAGAGAGGGTTGTTGTGTTTGGTGGAAAATGGGCCTACAGGGCAACCTCTACTGCCCCAAAGTGATGCTTTCCAGAAGTCCAAAATATCAACATTATTGGATGAATAACCAGAAAGATGAAGCTAGTGGCATTGGAAAGGAAAGATGCAGTCCCAGAGGAACAGACCAGAGAGGCACTCACCTGGTCACTCCAGTGATTCAGCGCATTCAGCAGAGCCCCAGGAAAGGTCTAAGACTGAGCCAGGAAACAAATGTAGTCCAAGGGGAAAATAATACAGCAGCAAAGCACAAGTTTTATATGCCAAGTCTACCCAGTATTCTGAGTCTACATAGCATTACTGAGCTATTAATTTTTAATGGAAATATTCTTATTGTTTTTAGTTCTCACTATATGCTAAGTATAGAGCTCAGTACTTAGGGCTAAGGATAAAACTGAACCAAACAAAGAAGGTCTCTGCCTTGCTGGGCAGCAAGTTCCTCTTTGAATGGGGATCTGTGGGGTCATATCTCTTGGAATTACATTAGGTCTATGTTCAGATATAACTTCATTAGAGAGGTCTTCCCAGGCCACACTATTAAAATAGCTATTGTTTATTGTTAGCTCCCACGTGAGAACACAAACACTTGACAGCAGAGACTTTTTCTGGTTTATCAATAATGCCTACACATAGCAAGCTCTCAATAAGTAGTTGTTAAATAAATGTATGAATAAGTATTGCTCTTGTTTTCATTTTTGGGCTATTGTGATCAACTTTGGAAGAAACATTCTTATAATTTATTTTTGTCTATTTGTCTAATTTTCTTAAAACCAATTCTTAGAAGTGGAATTGTTAGACGTGTATATTTTTAAATACTTTTGATAGAATGCGAAGTTGTGATTCTCAAAGGAAATTTGAATTTACATTCCTTCAGTAAAGGAGAATCTTCTTTTTCTAAAACTTTCCATCAAAGTGCATGATCAGTCTCATTAACTTGTACCAGGTTTATTGGTGGAAAAAATATTGCTGTGGTTTTTTATTTTGAATTTATTTGAAATAAATTCCTAAATTGAAATTGAATTTCTAGGTGGGTTAGAGTTAGACTATTTTCATACTAATGTTGATATTTCTTTTGTGTATTGCTATTACAATTGGTTAACCCCATTGTTTTAATTAGTTTTTACCTTTTTCATTGATTTATGAGAGCTCTTTACGTGTTAGAAATATTAATCCTTTGTGATATTTGAAAAATATTTTTAAATACTTTGGTATTTGTTATTCAACCTTTTTTATTATGGAAGTTTGGCTGTAAAACTTTAAATTTTTATGTCAGCAAAACAATCAAAATTATCCTGTGGGGTTTGTACCTGTGGTGCATTAAAAATTGCCAAAAACCCTCTGTAGCTTCTCTCATCAAGAAATAGAGTTTACTATCCCACTCCTTGAGACTGGAAGATCTTGTGATTTGCTGTGATTGATTAGAATGAAGCACAGTGAGTTTGTGCAACTTTGGAGTAAGGCCCAAAAATCCTTGCATTTTCTGCTTTTGCCTCTTTGAAATCCTGAGAACACTAAACTCTGAAGAAACCTAGTATAGCCACCTTGAAAATGAAAGACCAGCCATCCCATTTGCCCTAGCTGAGCCCAGCCACCTTTTGACTTATGACCTGATTGTAGTCACCCGAGTAAATCCAGACAAAACAAGCATTAAAAACCACCCAGCCAATCCAAAAAGTTGTAAGAAATAATAAATCATTATTTAAATTGTGGTTTGTTATGCAGCAATAGATAACTGATCTGATGGCTTTGGTTTATGCTCAGATAGTTCTTTCCCAATTTAACCTATAGATATATATACCTAAATTTTATTTTAGTGCATTTATGATTTTTGTACATTTGCATCTTCAAGTGGGAATTATTTTTGTTGCGATATGTGAGATAAAATTGCAACATAATTTATTTTCCAAATAGTTATACAGTGTCCACAAATCACACATTGAATAACTTTCATTTACGTCAATAATTTTAATGCCAACTTTATCATACTAAAATTCCCAAAATTTGGGGTTATTTGGTAACTCTTGAAACTTTTCCAGTGTGTTATTTATTTATCCCTGGTCAAGTATCATACTTTTAATAAATATAGCTTTATACTATGTTTTGACAAATCTGATCATTGTAAGAGTTCACTGTGGCTAATTTTGGTGCCTTTTTTCCCTTCTCTTTCTACTACAAAATATTCAAATTAATGCCCTCTCTACTTTATTTGGTCCAACGATGTGTCAGCCTTCAAATATTTTCTTTTTTACAAACTTAAATAGTTTAAAATCAAATATTTAGGAATCAAAAGATTTCACTTAAAAATGTGGAATTTTTATTTCTTTTAAAAAGTTGGATGTTTTGTCAATATAGGCCTAGAATTTCTCACAATGCCAGTCAGGTAGAGATCAATAGCAGGATTTCTATCTCTAGGCCAGACCTATTTTATAAGCTATAAACCATATTTCCAGCTGTTTCCTGACATTTTCTTGTCCATATGAATTGCTTTTCTGGTATCCACTGTTGCTAAGGAGAAGTCTGAGGACAACCTACTTTTAAAAAATTTTTAATATTTATTATTAGCATATTCATTCTTACAAATTGTGATATTTCTTTATCCCCTTTACCCAACCTATCACTTCCCAAACCCCCTCTCTCCCTCCCCCGCATCTCTAGTATCCTTAGGTTAGTTCTCTCCTTCTGAAAGTTCAACGTATTATTGTTGTCTTTTCTTTCTTTCCTTCATTCCTTCTTCCTCCCTTGCTCAAACATTCAGGGAAAAGAAGCAGGTTACTTGGAAAACAGGAAGCCCAAAGATCCCCAAACGGATTCAACTTAACTATTCTTTACTGTTTTCCAAGTAACCTCTTTTTTTTCCCTGAATGTTCGGAGGAATTTTTCTTTACAGAGCATACATATTGAGCACCAAATCCCATGACACTCAACTCTTAGTAAAAAGATTTCTTCATCATTCTCTAATTTAGTTACTACCTCCAGATCTCTTTCCAGAATGGGAAATGTTATTGAAGATTTTCCAGAGTTACTTCACTTGCTTCTTAAGACACTGAATCATTGCCTTTAGAAACATTATTTAATGTCAAATGACAGTGTTTACTATCAATTTTGTTCAATGTATGCTGTTGCTAAAAGACATTCCATGAAGTTTGTGATATAAGTTTAAAATGATTCCCTAATTTCAATTCTCTTTCCTATTTTGTTAATTTTGGTAGATTTTGGTGAGGGCTGGGTTAAAAGCCTCTCTTATTCCTGTATCTTTCCCAGAAATGTCCTCACTTAATGTTTGTTGTGCATGTTATATAATATTTGTGGTTTATTAAACATCCTAATATAACTGTGTGATAATAGGACTTGCTTTTTTTTCCTTCAGGTATTTTCAAGGATAGGATATACACCACCTGTCAGCATCCAATAAACTAATTACATAGGGGAATTTATGAACAATTTATTGATGGGGTTGCTACATGACTACCTGGCTTGTGTTCACAGCTGTTAAATTAAATATGTTGTTCCTTTCCTTCTCCCTTAACCTACAGATCAGCAAACAAGCTTTTAATCTTGTACTTACTCTGAACATTCTAAGAACTCTTACTTAAAAAAAAATGTTTAAATAATAACACTAAAGGTCAAGGGTTCAGATCCCCGTAGCAACGAGCTATCAAAAAAAAAAAAAAAAATGTTTAGATAGAGTGACATGTCTAAGGTATATTTTTTAAAAAGTGGTAATATCTATAAAAGTATGTTATGTAGCATACTTGGGTTATTGGAAAAGAAGATTCATTCTTTGGTGAGCTGTCTGTTTGTTTACTGTTAATGTGAACTGACTGGAACCATAGCTATTTTAAACCAGCATGATCACAACACATTACAGGAACTGCATATGCTGGAAAAAATACTGGCCAGTAAGACATATTGATGAACACTTATTGACAGCTTTTAGTCAAGCACGCATTTGCAGAAACAATGAGTCCATATTTTTGCAACAGGCATTCTTATCACAAGCCTTCATAGATCATAGTATGCAAAAAGTCTAAGCTCAGAAAAAAACATGAACTGAATATGCAAGTGTTGCTCCAGTGTTCAAAGATAACATCTGGAAAATGAGATCCAGATTTTGATACAAATGTGTAGAAAGGAGGGATGCATACTTTTGTGGAAAGCGTTTTCTTGCGTTATTATGATGCTATTTGTGGAAATGCTTACTGTACATAACTGGGGTTTTTTGTTTGTTTATTTGTTTGTTTGTTTTTTGTCTTAAAAGATGACTGGTAAGGGGATCTTAACCCTTGACTTGGTGTTGTCAGCACCACGCTCAGCCAGTGAGCCAACTGGCCATCCCTGTATGGGATCCGAACCCATGGCCTCAGTGTAATCAGCACCACACTCCCCTGAGTGAGCCACGGGCCAGCCCCTCTTTTTTTTTAAGAATAGAAGAAAATAATTTTTTTTCTAGAAATATTTAACTACTATATATCCCTGGCTTTATTTTCTTTTCTGGTGGTTTCATTTTGGAGAGTAACTCCACAAATATAAAATATGTGCAAACTACATAACATTTTGCACTTAGCAGCAATGGCTTGAAATATCCTATATTTATTTCATCAATCTGCACTCAGGGATATCCCTTGCCAAAAATTGGCATTGCAGAATTTGAATAGCTAATTTGCCCTTTATGCAATATAATCCCCTAGTTGACTGAAATAAATTTTTAGTTACTATTAATAAAACCACTACTGGTTCAGGTTTATTCACACTTTTTTGCAAAACAACCACCATTTTTATGAAAAAATTCATATTTTGCTTATGCCACTCTTTGTCCTGGAAAAGTGCTCACTCTTCTTTTAAGCTTTACTTAAAAATATTTCTCTTTCACAAAAATAAATAAATCCTGAAATAATTCTGCCTAAGATGGCTGCAGCTGATGACCTGTCCCTTTGGACTTGCTGGTGTTCTGTAGCATTGCATATATATATACATATATTGTATGTATATGTGTAACAGTGTGCACAGAGGTTGGAGGGGAAAAATAAAGATTTGTGTCATGAATGACCATCACTTTTGCTGGGCATTCAGAGTGAAAGGAGATGTGGACGTGTCATAAAAGATAGGTTTTCTTTAGGGCTTTAGGAGATTCAACTACTGTAGTGCCTGGGTGCTGACTATGAGATGCTCTGGCTTGACTAAAGCTGAGTGGTTGGTGCACTAAGACCCAGCCCCAGGGAGGTTCTTCAGCATCTTATCCAGTGGTTTTACCTCATGTCCATTCATCAGGTTCTTCCTCCTCTTCTCACTTCTTGAAAATGTTACTGGTATCAATTCATAAACTATAGGCACAACGTCTGTTGACTACTCCATCTCCAAAAACACAAACTTGTTTCTCTTTTTCCAGAGTTCGTCCTATGATTCATGTCCCTTGCATACTGCCCCCATCACCAAAATTGCTATCCAAATAAATTAATCTCCTCCTTTAATAACAGAAATAGGGCTCATGAAGACAAGACCTGAAATCATCGGAAATAAAAATACAAGCTTATCTGAAACAGTCCCAGGATACCAAAGAAAAGGAGAAAAAATTAAAATGTTAATTAACTTTGCCGTGTTAAAACACATAGAATGTTCTTATTCTGCTACAATGTCAATGTAGAGAAATGAAGAGATTTAATAAACGGCATTTTCTCTGAAACCCTCATGAACAAAGCTTTCTTCTCAATTGGTTTCACAATGCATTATTTTGCTTTTATCTGCCTTCTCTGTGTCCTCTCTAGTGGAAGCAGCTTATCTGACCATCTCCATGTATTATACGGCCAGACTATGAGGTTCTGGTAGGGCTGAATGTTCTAAACTCCTCATGAGACAGTTTCTCTGAGAAGACAGTTTGGGCCAAGGAAAAGAATGGCATCTCTGCATACAATGATGAAAGAGAGAGATGCAGTTTGCCTCCAGTTCCTCCTGCACTTATCTGCCATTGCGAAAGAAAGAGAGGGGAGGAAGAAGAAGGTGGGGAGGAGTAAAAGAAAAAGAGAAAGGGAGGCAGGAAGGCAGGAAGAGAGAAGTGAAGGGGAGGGGAAGGGAGGAGAGAAGAGAGGAGAGAAGAAGGCAGGGGAGGAGTTATGTATCCCACGTTGAAGAATTCCGATCTTTTCACATTGTGTTGGGGGATCTTAGGCACTCTTTAGACTTCAACCACTGCTGCTACTCTGATCACTCCCAAATCTCCATTTCTAGCCTTTTGGGAACCTTGAAGATTTTGATATTTTTACCCTGCGTTCATGCTAACAAGACTGCCACAGTTTCATGGATGCTGGCAGAAGACACAAGACACTTGGGACAGAGACTAAGAACTTTATCAGTTATAACACAGCAAACTGAATAAGCTTCCTTCATGCCAGTTCCTCTTTTCCATCCATGGGGACATTGTGGAGAGGCCCACGTGGATGCTGCTCATGCAGTGGGTTTGCATCACAAATGAGAAAATCTGAGCTTAGGAAGCCTCAAAATTTTGTAATGGACTGCAAGCAAACCTGTCCAACCTGTGCTCCAGAGGAAGACATTATCTCCCTTCTCTCCATTTTTGTATTGTGGTAAAATATACATAATATAAAATTTATGATCTCAACTATTTTTTTTTAAGTGTACAGGTCTGTGGAATTCAATACATTTTCAGTACATTCATAATATTGTGCAACCATCATCACCATGCATTTTCAGAACTCTTCATTTTGTAAACTTTAAACTCTATACCAATTAAACAATAACTCTCTATTGCCCCTTTTTTCTTGCCCCTGGCAACCACCATTCTACTTTCTGTCTCTATGATTTCGGTTACTCTAAATACCTCATATAAGTAGAATCATACTGTATTTGTCTTTTTGTGACTGGTTTATTTCATTTAGTATAATGTTCTCCTTAGTTTCATTCATGCTGTAGCCTGTCAGGGTTTGCTTCCTTTTAAAGGCTGAATAACATTCCATAGTCTACATATACCGCATTTTGTTTATTCATTCATCCACTAATGGACACTTGTCTTGCTTCCAAGTTTTAGCTATTTTGATAAGTGCTGCTATGAGCATGGGTGTACAAATATCTCTTTGAGACCACGCTTTCAGTTCTTTTGGGTATATACTCACAAGTGAAATTTCTGGATCATATGGTAATCCTATTTTTAATTTTTTGAGGAACCGCCGTACTGTTTTCCACAGGGGCTATACCATTTTATATTTCCAATAAGAGTGCAAAAGAATCCCTATTTCTTTACATCCTCATCAATACTTATAATTTTCAGATTTGTTTTGTTTTTATGGCAGCCATCCTAATGAGTGTCAGGTGGTATCTCATTGTGGTTTCGCTTTGCATTTTTCTAATGATTAGTTATGTAGAGCATCTGTTCATCTGTTCATATGCTTATTGGCAAGTTTATATCTCTGGAGAAATGTCATTCAATACTATTGCCCATTTTGAATCAGGTTAGTTACATTTTTGTTGTGGAGTTTTAGGATTTCTCTATATAATCTGTATATTAATCTCTTATCAGATATGACATTTGTAAATATTTTCCCATTCTGTGGGTTGCCTTTTTACTCTGTGGCTATCATATATATATATATATATATATATATATATATATATAGACTATATAGACTGTATATATATATATAGACTATATATATAGAATCATACTTAACTATACACATTTTGGGGGTTCTAAGTTGATATATGTTGATCAAATCAATATTACTAGCATATACACTGTCACAAATGGTACTTATTCTTTATGCCCCTTGTCCAACCTCTCCCCATTCCCCTCTCCCTCTTCCTTCTCCTCTCTAATTACCCTAGATTTCTTCTCTTCTTCTGAAGAAGCAATGGTTACTCTGTTGATTTGTTGCCTAGATGATCTGTCCAATGCTGAAAGGTGTATTCATGTCCCTCAACATTATTGCAGAGCAGATGCTTCTTCTGTCACTGTGGAATCAGCTCCATGGAAAGAGACATCCTCCTCTTTTCTTTGGTCTCCACTGGTGACTCTCCTTGTGTCATTGCACTACAGTGGTTGGTGGACCATCTGCATGGTGGTTGTGGTGTCCAGCCATTTTTGTGGCAGCCATGGTCAGTGTGGTGGCTGTGGTGGGCCACCCACATGGAGGTGATGCCTCTGGCCTGCTCCTGATGTAGTTGGTGGTGGTGATGGCAGTGTGCCTGGTTGTGGGAGGGGGTCTGGTCCCCAGATGCATACCACAGGACTCTGGGCAGGACCCACAGAGCTGGTGGTGTGCCTGGTTGTGGGAGGGGGTCTGGTCCACAGATCCATGCCTCAGGGCCCCCAGTGGGTCCCATGGTGATGGCAGTGTGCCTGGTTGTCTCCCCTTTCTGGCTTGGTAGCCCAGGGGACTTCTGGTCTTCCTAGGTGTTATAGGTGTTCTTTGGTGAAATGAGACCTTTACTGGTTAATATCAAACTTTGTCTCTGGTCATGGGTACTCTGTTTTTTCTTTCAATTTCTGTCAGATTATTTGCTGTTTTCAGCACTTAAACTCTGTGCTGGAACTAATTTGTTATCTTCTAAAGTGGAGGAACTTCCTGTGGGGACCAGTATTTGAGCTCTATGGCTGAGCTAAATTGCTACTTTGCTGTTGATTCCCTGGGGAAGGCTTTTTGTGCAGCTAAGGTTTTAATGGTTGACTTTATGAGACTTCTGGGTTTAGTGAAATCCAATGCACCTAGGTTGTGTAGAAACACTGGTCTTGGCCTGAGTCTTTTCATAAAACTGCACACCCATGCAATTCTATATTCCTGAGCAGTCTCCTCTGAGTGGTCCTATGCTGATTGGGGGGCAGATCAGCTATCCTTGCTGTGCCCCAGTGTTCTCCCAGTGGGCCCATTTCCCCCACTGCTCATGCTGCAAACACTTCCCATGGGATGGGCTGTATGTAGGTCCCTTGTAATGATTCACCAGCCTCTGAGTGGCTCCTTTTTTTTTAGTTGTTGTGGCTCCTTGCTCCTATGTGGGTCCATGGGAACCCAATTAGTATTCTTGCTGGCCTGGAGGGCACCAAGGCCCTCCTCTCCCCTGCTGCCTCCATGCAATTTCATCCAAAGGGCACAGCTGCAGCTTTTGCTGGTTCCTCCTCAATGCACTCAGCAGCTCCAGCCTGGAAGTGGGCAGGGCTTGAAACAATTGGAAGGGTTTTATGTTTCTTACATTGTGGCTTCTCTGGCCTTCCTGTACTCTATAGGTCTCTCCTCCTCTTCCCCTGAGCTCTAGCAGCCCAGATTGGCTGTTGCTGCTTTTTAATAGTTGTAAATTAGTTGATTCGTGGGAGAAAGTGATGCTGGGGACTGTCTATTCCACCATCTTTACCAGAAGTAGTCATGTGTATTTTAAACATCTCCACTGGTGACTTTTCATACCCAAGTTCATATTCACTGATTTGTTGATGTCTAATTTAACAGTTGGTAATAGAGAGCCTGTAAACTTCTCTTCATGGTATTATCTGGTCCTGCTTATCCTCCAGTTTATTCATGATTCTGTCCTGGAGTAGAGGGTTTGGAAGCCTTCAAACACACTTACATCCTCATGACCAATCTGCTCAGCTCTTTTCACCTCACTCACTTCTACATGTTGGAACAAGACCAATTGATCACCAACTTGGGAGAAGCACTCCAGCTCCCTCCGATAACTTGGGAGAAAGCTCTGACACCAGCTGTTGCTATCTTTTGATGCACACAATGTTTTACTTTTCATAAAATCCAATCTGTCTATTTTTTGTTGTTGTTGCCTGTGCCTTTGGTGTAATATCCAAGAAATCATTGCTAAATCTAATATGGAGTGTTTGCCTAAATTGTCTTCTAAGAGTTTTATAGTTTTAGGTCTTTCATGTAGATCTTTGATCCATTTTGAGATACTTTTGTATATTGTGTAGGTGAGGGACCAATGTCATTCTTTTGGAAGTGGATATCCCGTTTTCCCAGAACCATTTGTTGAAAAGTCTATTATTTCACAATTGAATGTCCTTGGCATTCTTGTCAAAAATCATTTGACCATATATGCAAGAGTATATTTCTGGGCTCACTATCCTATTCCATTGCTCTATATGTCTTCTTTATGCCAGTACCGCACTGTTTTGATTACTGTAGATTTGTGGTAAGTTTTGAAATCAGGAAGTGTGAGTCCTCTTCTTTTTCAAAATGGGTTTGGTTATTCAGTGTCCCATGAGCTTCCATATGAATTTTAGGATGGGTTTTTCTATTTCTGCAAAAAATCATTATTGTGATTTTTGTAGGAATTGCACTGAATTTGTAGTTCACTTTGAGTAGTATTGATATCTGAACAATATTGTCTTCCAATCCATGAACAAGAGATGTCTTTCCATTTATGCCTTCTTTAGTTTATTTCAGCAATATTAGTTTTTAATGCACATGTCTTTCACATCCTCAGTTAATTCTTAAGTATTTTATTTCATTTTTGTTATTGTAAATAAAACTGTTTTCATAATTTTCTTTTTAGTTTGTTCATTGTTTGTTTATAGAAAGGCAGCTAATTTTTGTGAGTGACTTTTTTGTCCTGCTACTTTACTGAATTCATTTATTAGTTTTAGGAATTTTTTGTGGAATCTTTTAGGGTTTTCTACATATAAGATAATATCATCTGCAAACAAAGATAATTTTATTCCTTTCCAATTTGGATACCTTTTATTTCTTTTTTCTGCCTAATTGCTCTGGCTATACCTTCCAGTACTATGTTGAACAAAAGTGGCAAAAGCAAGCATCCTTGCCTTGTTCCTAATCTTAGAGAAAACCTTTCAGTCTTTCCTCACTGAGAATAATGCTTGCTTTAAGATTTTTATCTATGGCTTTTATTATGTTGAGATAGTTTCCTTCTATTTCTCATTTTTTGAGTGTTTTTATAAAGAGTGTTTAGTTTATTCAAATGCTTTATCTGCATTAATTCAGATGATCATGTGTTTTAGATTTTTGCTTTCCCTTCCCACCATGTTAAGGTGGTGTATTGCATTGATTGATTTTTGTATGTTGAATCATTCTTGCATTTCAGGAATAAATCCCATTTGGTCAAAGTATATAATCCTTTTAGTATGTTTTCAATATGCTTTTGAATTAAGCTTGCTAATATGTTGTTGAGGATTTTTGCATCAATGTTCATAAGGGGTATTGATCTGCAGTTTTCTTTTTCTTGGTATTGTAGTATCTTTGGCATTGGTATCAGGATGACGCTGACTTTATACAATGAATTAGGAAGTATTCCTAACACTTCAGTTTTTAAGAAAAATTTGAAAATAATTGGTATTACTTCTTTATTGTTTGGTAGAAATCACCAGTGAAACTATCAGGTCCAGGGCTTTTCTTTGTTGGGAGATTTTTGATGACTGATTCAATCTCCTTCCTAGTTACAGGTCAATTCAAATTTTCTGTGTTTTTGTGTAATTTAGTCCTAGTAGGTTTTTTGTTTTTAAGTATTATCCATTTCATCTAGGTTATCCAATTTGTTAGCATACAACTGTTTACAATACTCTCTTATAATTATTTTTATTTATGTAAAATTGGTAGTAATGTTCCTCCTTTTATTTCTGATCATTGCAGTTTGAGTTTTCTATTAGTCCATCTAGCTAAAGTTTTGACAATTTTGTTGATCTTTCCAAAGAACCAACTTTTTTTCTTTGATTTTCTCTATTATTTTTCTATTTTCTATTTCATTTATCTCTTCTCTAATCTTAATTATTTCCTTCCTTTGACTAGCTTTGGGTTTAGTTTGTTCTTCTTTTTTGAGTTTCTTAAGTTGCAAGCTTAATTTGTTCATTTGAGAACTTTCTTGTTTTTTAAAGTAAGCGTTTATAAATTTCCCCCTTAGCATTGCTTTCTCTGTGTCCCATAAGTTTTGGTATACTGTGTTTTCACTTTCATTCATCTCTAAGTATTCTATAATTTCTATTATAATTTTTCCTCTGATTCATTGCTTGTTCAAGAGTATGTTTAGTTTGTAGAAATTTGTGTATTTTCCAGTTTCATTTCTGCTATTGATTTCTAACTCCATCCCATTGTAATCAGACAAGATATTTTGTATGATATCTATCTTTTCAAATCTGTTGAGACTTCATTTGTGGTCTGACATATGGCCTATGTTGGAAAATGTCCTATGTGCACTGGAGAAGATTGTGTATGCTATGGTTGTAGAATAGAGTGCTCTGTATATATCTGTTAGATCTAGTTGGTTTATTGCTGATTCTTTCTTCTTCCCATTCAAATTTGCCTTTGAATCTCCTAGTGAATTTCCATTTCAGTTATTGTATATTTCAGCTACAGAATTTCTTTTCTTTTGGGAGGCATGGGGGTATCTCTTTATGTTTATACATTGTTTTCTTGACTTTCTTCACCTCTTTCTTTTGTTCTTTGAGAATTTTTAAGAGAGCTGTTTTAAAGTCTTTGGTAGATCTGCCAATAGATATTTTTCAGGGACTGTTTCTGTTGCTTTATTTTTTTTCCTTTGAATGGACCATACTTTTCTTTTTCTTTGTATGCTTTGTGATTTTTGTTGTTGTTGTTGAAAACTGGACATTTGGATCTAATAATGTGGTAACTCTGGAAATCAAATTCTCCCCTTCCCCCCAAAATTGCTGTTTTTGCAATTGTTTTTATTTCTCTTTTTGCACTATGTTGTAGTCTCTCTCTGTGACAAGGATCACCATGAAGTATAAACTTAAGATCTCCTTAGGTTTTTTCTGAGTCTGTGCTTTTCCCTGTGCATGTGCAGTCACTTTTTAACCTTGCCCATATATGCAGCTGCTTTTGAATTTCCTAGTTCTTAATGTGTGGCTCTCAAAAAGGGAAAAAGAGAAAAATGAGAGGGGTCTGGGGAAAGACTGATGCCAGCCTTTTAAATTCCCTTGAAGTTTCTGCAACTGGAGAAGGGGCTTACACCAATGGAGAGACGTGTAATGCCAGTGGCTGCCCAACTCTTTGCCTGCACTTCTGTGATCAGAAGCAGCAATCAATGATCATAGCATAGATGCCTGATACTAGGAGGACGGGATTCTTTCTGACCACCCAGGTTCCTACAATCTGTCTGCAAGCTGCTTCAGCAACATATGCATAGCAGCCTGCCATGGGACTGGGGATGAGAGAATGGGTAGCTGCTACTCTGTTAAAAGCTGAAATTGATCATAATTAACTGCAATTACTATCCAAACCTGGAAGTTAAAAGCCTTCCTACTACACCATCTTCCCAGAATCCTCCTCTGACACGTTATCTTTATTTTAGTCTAAACCAAAGAAACCTGCCCTGTCCTCCAATGTGAGACATTATTATCTCTATCTTGAAGGCTGTTTCTTACACAAGCATTTTTGAAAAGATACCATAGAACCAAAAGCCACTAATGTCTCTACCTTTAACACATACAGAATTGTTACAGATGTACGAAGAATTGTCTCCCCACATAGCTAAGCTCTTTTCTCTGAATTCTAGACCCACACGTACAACTTCCTACTGAACAACACCACAAGGATACCACAAAGCATTTCAAACACAATTTACTGAGAGTGAACTAAAATTCTTTCATAGCTCTACTTTCCCTTTGATTTCCTATCTTAGTGGATAACTACTCATTCAATCCACGGTCTTAGTCTGTTTTGTACAGCTATAACAAAAGAGCTGAGACTGGGTAATTTACAAACAATAAAAATTTATTTCTCACAATTCTGGAGACTGGGAAGAACAAGATCAATACAAAGGCAAGTTCAGTTGTCTGGTAAGGGCTGCTCACTGCTTCCAATATGACGCCTGTTACTGCCTCCTCCGGAATGCTGTCCTTACCTGATGGAAGACAGAAGGGCAAGAGAGCCCAGTGCTGCATGAAGTCTCTTTTACAAGGACCTTCACCCCGTTCACGAGGGGAGAAGCCCTTGTGACCTAATCGCCTCTTAAAGGCCCCACCTCTTAATTCCATCACATTGGCCATTAATTTTTAACACCTGTTTTTTGGAGGGACTACATGTATACCATACCACCCACCCTGAAACCTGGGAGTCATCCTAGATCTCTGTTCTTCCTCTTTCCATCCCCTACTCCCTCTTTTACCTAATTAATCACCAAGCTCACTCAATTCAATCTCATTTGTAGCTTTTGTACATTCCTTTCTCCTCCGTCCTCATGGTACTATCTTAATTCAGGTCCTTCACACCTCTCCTCTGGGTGTTAAAGTCCTAGTGGTATGTACTACTCCAGGCCATTCTCTGCTCTTCCACCAGATGGTTCTTAATACAGTTGTCTATAAAATAAAATTTAAACTTCTATGTTACACAATACTATTTGCATTCTGCCCCCTACCTTTTTTCCTCTAATCCAAGTTTTTCTCTCCTCTAATTGCATTTATTTAACTGTCAGTCTCCTCCTACCAGAATATAAACTCTTCAGTTTCAGGGACTCTCTCATTTGGCTGTGATTCTGACAAGAACACAGCGGACACTGAATAAATCTTTACTAGATAAATATTTATTGAGACTCTACTATATACAAAGTTTATATAGAGATGTTTGCTTTATGTTTCCTATGTTTATGTTTTAATTTACATTTATAGACCAAATTTTAGAAAGACTAAGCAGAATAAATTTTAGACCAACTATCTCATTAAAACTTTAAAATCTTCAAGGTAAGAGGCCCTTTATTTTTCAGCATCTCTCCTTGCCATGGGCAACATTCTGTAAATAATATTAACTAGCCAACCAATTATTTTTACTAAAAAAAATAACCGAGTATACGGGTTTTATTTTTGTCATTTAATTTAGAGCAGGGTTTCTCAACTTTGGCACCATTGAGATGTCCTTGGCCAGATCATTTCTGTTGTGGAGACTGTCTTGTGCATTGGAGGACGCTTAGCAGCATCTCTGGTTTCTCCTGACACTCCCAGTAGTACCTCCTATTCAGTTTTCACAATAAAATTCTCTCTAGACATTGGCAAATGTCCTAGGATGATTGGGGGCAGGGGTGTAAATTGCATCCAGTTTGAGAATTACCGATTTAGAGCCACTATCTGGAGCTTTCTAGCTCTGTAAAATTTATCCAAACAGAGTGAAAGCTGTGTATAAATTTCTATAACTGATATTTACAAATAAAAAAATACATTCCAGCCAGAAGATAGTATACTGTAGTAAAAATGGGATAACCTGGTTCAGAGAATATGCACATTAATAAATGTGATATTTACTGCATGGAACAAAACTAGTGAAGGGTATGATGTTCCAGAAATTGTGCAGTGATAAACCACATGGACCATATTAACCATACAACTGTCTCTCTTAAGCCTATAGAAGAGATTTATATGTCTTCTCTTATAGAATAACCTAGCTATGGAGAGAGAGTTATAAAAAATTATTTAGAGAGTTATTTTTAAAAATTATTTAGTTTTAAAAAATTAAATAGTTTTAAAAAATTATTTAGAAGAATTATTTTTCTTGGCTCGTAAAAATTCTTATGGCATCTTTATTGCCATCGACAATGTTTATTTATTGTAATGCTAATAAATGTTTGTGAGTTTATTTCATCTTTTCTAGTAGGGTGGTTTCAGAATGATTTTAACAATTTAAGTTTGTAAAGGGATTGCCATTATATTGTTTAATTTTTTTTTTTTTTTTTGGTATCTTGAATAAAAGTTTTAAAAATTACTGAGTTATTGTGCTCTAGAAAATGACTTGAGTGTTGTGCAATAACAGCTTTTCATTTGGGTTATGAGTCTTAACATTCACTTAGAGCATCAACTCTCATAGTTTCAAATATGCTGTTATGAGCCATTTGGAATTTTAAAAGCATTCATCAATAAATGCATACCCAGAATAGTTCTAATTAGTTGGATAAATAATGTACATTTTAAAAATTAAAATAAAATAATATCAAAATGCATACACATCTTGGTTAAATAGAATAAGTGTCTTTTGAGTCATTCAAATACATTCTTTACCATACTGAGTGAATCTTTCAGAAATGTTGTTTTTGCATTTTATGACAAGTAGCAAAGAGTACACTAGCAAATGTCTGGTCAAATAAAAAGAGAATATTACTTTGCCATTCTCATGAAGAGTGAAAATCTGAAAACTGTTGCCATGTGGTTTTCAATAAGCCTTATTTATTAAGGACATTGAAGGAAAAAATAATACAAATGAATGAGAAGTTTTTTATTCAGCATTCACTGTATTTGGAAAGAATCAAATTAGATCACACAGACTAAAACTTAATTGAGTAATAGTATTTTTTGAGTGTCTTATATTTCAGATTTATAACAGAAGAAATATGAAATACTCCTATTTTCCAAAATCAAAAGATATTTATCCACATTCCCTCCTTTTACAATTCAAGAACCCCGAAGTCTGTGGGAACCGTTCTGCCATTTCTCCTTGCCCGGGTCTTCATTTTCCTCTATGGGGCATGTATGTGCTTTACTTCTGTGCCAGGTATAACCATGAGAATCTTTGTCAAGAGTCCCAACCTCCCTTGGCACACAAGAAGCCATCACCATTTGAGATGATACCTGGCCTTGGCATGCTGGTACCAATGGGAAACACAGCCCCTTTACTAGTCCAGCAACACGTGTGTCCTCTGAGGTTCAGAGTCTTGCCACCTCCATCACCTTCTCAGATGCTCATTTCTATTCCTTCCCTTTCCTGAGCAGCCCCATATCTTTTTCTAACAAAAGTTTCAAAGTGGTGTCAGATATATTCTTTAAAGTTGCTGTTAATTACCACTGGAGCAAGATAAGCAAGAACCAAGAGGTTTAGCGATTCTTCTATTTTTCCTATCCTCTCAAAATAGTGAGAATAAGTCAATAATTTTAATAGGCATATGCTATGAGTTAAATGTGTCCCCCAGAAGTTCAAGTAGTGGAAACTTAATCTTCATTGTAACAGTGCTAAGAGGGTGGGAAATACAATTGCAATTGAATGGTGGGGCCTTTTAAGAGGTGATTAGATTGTGAGGACTGTACACTCATGAATGGATTAATCCATTGATGGTTTAATGGGTGGTAATGGGTGTGGTTCTATGGCTTTAAAAAGAGACCAAGTGAAGAGGTTCGCTCTCTTGCTCAGCCCATTTTGTGTTGCTGTGGAGAGTCAGCACCAAGAAAAAGGCCATCACCAGGTGTGTTCCCTGGACTTTGGACTTCCAAGCTTCCAAAACCATAAGAAATGTTATAAGCAACAGAAATGAACTAATACAGCCTACAAATTTTATATTGCCTCTCTCCATATTTCTCTACTCCTTACAAAACTCCTGAAACACAGGTTGCCATTTTGCAGACCCAGAATGGCACTGAGAAAGTCTAGCTATTTTGTCCAAGTTCATAAAACTAGAAGAGGCAAATATGGGACTGATGCACAAGTCTGTGTTACTCAAGCCCCTCAAACTCTGTAAATGTTTCAGATGGGATGGATGAGTAATGATTGACAATGTGCTATTACTGAATTTAATTTTATGTCACTACAGAACAATAATTTAAATCCCAATGTTTGGTGTCTATGGTAGACAGAATAATGACCCCACAAGGATGCCCACATCCTAAACCCATGAATCTGTGAATAAGTTAAGCTACATGGCAAAAGGGAATTTAGGTTGAAGATGGAACTAAGTTTGCTAATCAGTTGACCTTGAGATGGGGGGATTATCCTGGATTATTTGGGCTAGGCCTATGTAATCACAAGAGTCCTTAAGTGTGGAAGAGGGAGGCAGAAGAGTAAGTGTCAGAGTGCTGCAATCTGTGAAGGACTCAACTGATCATTTCTGGCTGTAGAGATGGAAAGGAGGCCACAAATCAAGGAATGCAGGCAGCCTCTGAATGCTAGAAAGGACAAGAAAACAGAGCAGACTAATGTTAATCAACTTTTTAGGTGAGAATGACGGAGAAATAGAGACCATTTCCATTTAGCAATGTATATTTTCTGATTAAAAATAAAATCAAACATAAGAGCAAATCAAATTCTGATTTTTTCTTGTATCTCATAAGACTTCCTTCCCATAAAATATCACCTTCTACAAGGAGATTTCTGTAACTCTCCAGGGGTGGTGTTCCTCTCCCATGAGCTTCCATTGCATAAGGTATATGCTCCTGTGTGTATGCTGTATATTTATTATATATAGCACAATATAGTTACCTATAATTATCCTGTCCCAACATGAGCAACTGAAGTTTAATGACTTTCTTTTATTTTTAATTTTAAACTCAGAATAATGATTGTAACTTCCAGAGTGCCTGGCACATAATAATTCAGTAATGTTCTCTTACTTCATGATCAAATTAATACATTAATAAATTAATTAATAGTCCTTTATATTTTAAATGTAAACTCAAGACTTTAAAAGAACTAAACAACTAACATAAAAAAGAAAAAAAAACGAAGATTATTTTGACTCCAAATAGTCAAAATGAGCCAAACCAACACCCACTGCTCTTCAAATTTAATGGTGAAATGTCTAATGGAAACAAGCTGTTGGTGTTTGTTCCAAGACAGGAGGGAGAACAGGGTTCCATGCCTAAGTTCGTTCTGAGGGAAAGTTTTATAACGAATGAGTATAAACAGGATTTCTCCAACATTCATTGCATAGCCAGTACTCCTACTAAACAGATATCTGGTTGAGTTGCTTTAGAATCTCTACTGAAGAGTTATGTCTACTTCCTTAAATTCAAGTAACATTTGCCTACAAGTCATTCGGGAGCTATTTATGCCCATTTTTATTGTTCAAATACATTTCATTCAGGAATCGTTTATACTCATTTATATTTAATCAGAATTAGATACAATCAATAGAAATGTTAAACATGTATATTTTCACCAATATTTAGATTAAATGGTAAATGCAGAGATTAAACAGCAAAACTAATGACTAAACAAATCACATCACTAAATTTCACACAGCCAAACCAGTTTACTTTCCCTGCAGTTGCTGGAGTAGATGTTACAGATGTATTATTTTTTGTGCTCCTTGGTTTCTGACAAATCATACCAGGCAATAGTTACAGTAAAGCAATGCATATTATTCTTTTCAGTTCCTTAGGTGCTGATGAATTATAATAAATGCAGCTCTCCATTTCAATGAGCTGGGCTGTGGTCCAGGAGAAAGGAAAATCTTGAATTTAGAGCCTTGGCTTATTCACTGCTCAGCAGGACATTCCAACTTTCAAAGAAGATGCAACTAACCAATATATGTGAATAATGAAATTGGATAACTTGTTTTCATTGGGCATGAGATACCATACTCAATTTGAGAAGTAATTCTTTTTAGTCTTGTTAGATTTCAGATTGTTATGCAATTATTTGGACATGCCCTTTTATTATCTATGTATCTTTGGATAAGTATTTCCTGTGTTGCAGTTATTATTTTTAAAAATTTTAATTCCTGTTTAAATAATATTTTGTGTAATAGCTGTAAATTTGGAAAATATGATATGCTGTCCAGTACTGTACCTATTAGTTGTATTCCTATCAGGAAGTAGAACCTAAAGCTCACGTGGACACATGGGCAGGGGAATTCCATGAATGGACTTAGATTTCCTTTTGTTCTAAGTTTTTCTTGTTTATTTTTTTAACACCAAAAATTTAATCTGAGACTTTTAGATCAATTGGTTTTTTGTTTTCATTCTTTTTTAAAATATAACTTTGGACTTGCAAAATATTTTATGATACTTACAATATTAATTATTATTTTAAATTATAGTTCATATTCCTAAAGCAATAATTAAATGGCAAATCCTTTATCATAAAATTTCCTATTATTTTTCTTATAAAATAAAAAAAAACTATGTATCTTTGTGTTGAACTAGTAAGATAACTCATAAAAAACTTAATTAAATTTTAAAACACAGTAGAGACGTGCGTGTGCATGTGTGTGTGTCTGGAGAGGATGAGCACTGGATGTCAGTCGTGGAGCAAACTCTGTTTCATTTACAGTTTCAAAACACTGCACTAAGATTTATTTGACATGAAGAAGAAAAAAAGGAAAAGGAAAGCCTATTTCTTCAGTTTCTCACAGACCCGAACTGTGATTGTCTCTGACTTTAGCAGCTAGTAAAGACAGAGTTAAAATATCCTAAAAAGCAAGGATTGTGTTCTACTTTTATTTTCCTCCCCTAGAATCTCTCATTCACCCATTCCTCAAGTGTGAATTGAGTACCTGTTATACTGTGGTGAACCATATTTTCCAAAGATGGCAGCAGCAACAGTATCTCCTGTTCCATGTGCTCTTTTGTAATGTGACCTGGCCACCACTCTCTTAAGAGGTGGAGTTTAGTTTTCCATCCCTTCACTCAGCTAGCCTTAGGATGTGTTTGTAACCAACTGAATGTAGCAGAGATGAAAATGCATGACTTTTGAGGCAAGGGCACAAAAGGTCATGCCTCTTCTGTCTGGTTTTCTTGGAAACTCTTGCACCAAGAGAAGCCAGCCAACATGTAAGAAGTCTGACTACTCTGAGACTACTTGGCAGAGAGCCCATGTGTAGGCACTCTGGTCAACTCATTAGCCGAGATCAGTTTTCTCAAACTGACAAAATATCAGACGTGAATGAATCTGTCATGGACCCTCCAGCTGGTCTCAGTCAATGCTGCAAAGAGTAGGAAATTTGCCCAAACAAATCCTGCTTGGATTTCTGACCTAGAGAGTTGTGACGCATAATAAAATGGCTATTGATGTAAGCCACTAGGTTTTAGGATAATTTATCATGAAGCATTAGGTAGCCATAACAAATATATTAATAATAGCTAGCATCTGTTGAGCTCTTCTTATGTCTTCGGCACTTCTTTAATCTTCAGATAAGTATTAACATTATCTTCATTTTCTATGAGGGCAAAAATAAACTGACTCAAGAGCACAGAGCTAGGAAGAGATGAATCCAGGATTTAAACGTAAGTCTTGCATTTTAACAGCCATGCTCTACAAAGCCCCTGCCTTCAAGGAGCTCAGAATCTAGTAGAGATATAGATGCATAAATAATTATAATGTAATTTGACAAGTATCATAATATGTGCCTACACAAGATGCCATGAGAATTTAGAAAAGAGAATATAATTTGGGGTGGGTTAGAGTGAGACGGAGGTGGAGGAGAGGAAATAAATCTCAGAAATAATTTTAAGTAGAATTTATCATATGAAGATCTGTTGCTTCAGTGACAGAAGAGCATTGATCTTCTTTTTCTCTTTTTCTTTTTTTTCTTCTTTTTCTTTTCCTTTTTTTAAAAATAGGAGATAAATATGGTTGAAGCAAGAGAGAGGAACAGGATGGAACAAAAATTTTGAGGACGCAATTCAGGGAAGGTTAGCATGGACCATTTCATTTCATGCTAAATCTTTTGTAATTTTTTCCTATAAGTGATAAGGAATCATTGGAGAAATTTTGATTAGGGAAAAGCAAAACAGAGCTCGAGTTTTTACAATGTAATTCTGGTTGCAGTGTGGAAGATGAATTGGATTGAATTTAGAAATAGGTACTCAAATGCATACTTTATATGAAAGAATAAATGGATTAATTTAAATTGTAATTTCATTTCTTTTTCTCTTTCTCTGCTGCCTTTGGCAATTTGCCTTCTGATTCACAGCAAAACAATACAGAATATACAAAACAGTACAAACAGTAATAATGGTATATAACATTTATTGAACACTTACTATATTGTTGTCATTTAATCCTAACAACAAACTACAATATAAGAATTATTATGGTCTCCTTTTTATAGAGGGGGAAACTGAGGTAGGTTTTTTCCAGGATTATTTAGTTATTTGGTAGCAGAGCTGGAATTCAAGCCAAGGCAGTTTCTTTTTAATCAATACTAGTTCTGAGAAAGAGTCCAGTAGTGACAGATTCTGAAGCAGGTATTTTAAACATAATTTAGTAAAGGTTAACATACAGGCATGTCTAGAGTGCTAGGAGTATAAAGGGAAGGGGCACTTAGCCAAAATGGAAAGTTTGGGAAAGACTTTCCTGAGGAAATTTTGCATGAATAAATCTCGAAGAATGAATTTCTCCTCTTCCAGGCGTTGATTCATTCATTCACCAAATATTTTTGAGTGCTTATGGTACCAGATACCATGCTAGGAGAATAAGAAAGTTATGGTTTTTGCCTATTTGAAGTGCAGATTGTAGCATGTAGAGTTAATTTTTAAAAAATAATTATAAGATTAAATAACATTATTGAAGGAAAAGTACATGATTCTGTATATGCTCCTCAAACAGGAATCCTCATTTTTTCTGAGGAGGTAAAGTTAAACGAGTGGTAAAGGGCAAATAAGCGTTATTCAGGTGAAGTGGGGGAATGTGATAGAGAAAGATTATTCCAGGCACAGGGAAAATCATGATGCAGGTGGAGAGATGGGTGAGCACAAGGAACTGAAAGGCATTGGGTCTGATGACAAGCAGAGACACAGTGTGATAGACAGCCTAGTTTAATGGCATCATATGGGCTATAGATACCACTTGAAGGCATTTTAAAATATGATTTAAGACGTATTAAGTTCATTATGACTGCCATGTGCAGAATGAGTTTAAAGAGGACCAGAATGAAAGTAGGGAAATGATGGGGATAATTGAATAAATTTTAAATATATTTTGGAGGTATAATTGATAAGATTTGGTGATTGCTATATAACAGGATTGAAAAAGAAAAGGGCAATTTAAAGGACAGCTCATCAGGGAAGGGGAGGGGGAGAGAGAGGGGGGCCTAACGAGAAATTGGTTAATGGACACAAAGGATGATTAGGTATCATAACGGTGAATAAGCTAACTATCCGGATCTAACTATCACACTTTGAACACAAATGTTGAAAATCAACTTTGTACCCCACATACATGTATAATAAATTATCTTTTTTAAAAAAAGACAACTCATCTATGTATAGACTGTGTGACTGAATAGATAGTTGTACCAAATATGGAGCACTACAAAGAACTGGAAGAGGACCAGTCGGGGGGTGGGCGGCGGGGGAAGGAAGGGGCCTGGAGGGTGGGAGTGAGGGATTGGTGAGATCAGGATTCAGTTTGAGCAACCTTAGACTGAGGTGCCTATGAGCGACCCACGGGGAGAGTTAATATATAGTTGGATATAAGGAATTAGGAATGATACCTGGACTAGAGACAGAGATTTGAAAATTTCTGGCAAAGAGATATCTGGTCAATGAAGTTATACAATTGCTTAAGAAGTAAGAGTAGAGCGACGAGAGAAGAGCACCTTGGACAGAGGACTGAAAAACATTTCAGGGTTGGATGTTTTATGAGAGAAAAAAGACAGAAGAATTTTCTAGAGTTAGAAATTAAAACTGAGCAAGACAATGTTTTAGAGAGTTTTGAGGTGAAGAAAGTGCTTTCCATGTCATTTGCTGTCATGAGAAAATGTAGGGCAAAGAATGAAAAGTGTTGTATTTGGCATCCTAGGATAGCATTCATTTCAGTGGCGTGTTAAGGGCAGGTTGCACTGGGAATGTAAGACGTATCTTCAAAGAAATTTGGCTGTGAAGGCTGTGAGACAGTAACAGAGGAGAGATACAGGATCAACGAAGGTAATTTATTGCTTGTTTTTGTTTGCTTGATTTTGTTTTCTTTTTGTTTTACAGTGGAGGATTCTAGGTAACGTTTGAATGTTTTAGTCAGAGCTCACCAAGCAGAGAAAAGTCAGTGTGTGCTCCCCCCACCAAGAAAAAGGAGTTGTTTCAAAGAATAAGATCAAAGAGATAAAAGAGATCATGAAGATCAAAATTTGCTTGGAAGGTGAGAACATGACCAGAAAATATATAGCTGCAATAGTTTTGAGAAATCTTTCTAAGAGTCATTTTTTTTCTCATCACTTCAAATAAATCTGTGGTCATTTGTACAGCCATTAATTCTTCCCTGTGAGATTTGCGGTTCTTAATGTGGTTAATAGCCCTAATGTTTATTTAGAGTAGATATCAGCTCAACATTACGCATGTTAAATGTGCCCAACAAAAGTACATTTTCATGTCTGTTTTTCCCAAATGTCTAAACTCATCTGCACACTATAAACAAGAATTTGTCCTCTAAAAATAATTCTAGATTCCCAGTTCCCCCAAATGCTAAGAGTTAACACAGGTTGCCAGTTTCCTTTATTGAAATACAGTGCTTGATGTGCCATAGAGATGAGATAAAATTTCTCACTCCAGAAAATTAACAGCAACAAAAAAGAATTCCCAGGGAGATCATCATTGGCCCTTTCTTACTGTGAAACAGGGAAAAGCAGCTCAAGCCAGCACTAGGGATAGTAGAGGCAAAACAGAGAGGCATTCAAACCCATAACTGTTATTAAAAACATGTCAACAGGTGCAGGCAGACTGTCTAGCTCCTGGGCACTTCCTATACCAACAGCTCTCCCTTACCTCCACCTCCAACACCTGAGTGGTCATGGTAGATTAGCAGAGACATAAGACAACCTGGTTGTCCATTGCCAGAAGAATGCATAATTAAATATGGTGGACACACCCGGCAAAATACTATGAAAAAGCTAGAAGCAATGAATTAGATATGCATTCATAATTGTGCATGGATGTTAATATATTCATGAGTTTAAAAATGTGTAAGAAACAGAAAAAGAAAGATGTAATACCATTTACATAAACACTTTTTTATAATATTCAAAACAATATTCTACAAGGATAGGATATACAAATGGTCATATCTTAAACAACATAGAGTAAGTGTCTGGTGAGAGGAAGGGACAGGAGAGGACAGAGATTAGTGACTGTTGATGAAAGAGATAGTTCATTAAAACGAGGACTGATGATGGCAGTGTGCCATGAACATGAACGTGTGATTAAAACAAGTCTCTGTACTAACATCCAAAAAGATGAAAGAAATTATAAGCAAAACAACTGTAAAAACTGTATAATGAATTATGCAAATAGGTTTATAGTTAATATGATTAGTAGAAGATTGAAAACTTCACAAATGTAAATGAAGAAGGGGTAGGCTTGGTGCTACTGATCCATAGCAGAGGAACAAAAAGTTCAGCAGCCATTCCTACAGATTATTATTGATTAATCAAAGTCACTCTAGTATTTCCAAAAGGCACATGGTGAAAAGGGTCACAGAGGGTACAAAGTAAGATTCTGAAGGAAGTGAACTTTTGGTGAAAGAACAGGAAATTTGCGAAAAGGTTTAAAAATTCTCAGTAGGCTAGTAGAAACCTCAAAAGGTTAATCAATTTTTTCAAGGTGGTTTTGATTGCTTTCATGTATCATAAAATATTTTTGAGACAAAGACCTAAAGGCATTGCCAATTAATAAATACAGGAAATCTATATACTGGAAAATTTTATTAAATTAATATTTTATACTTGTGTTGAATGTCAGTCTTGACCTGAACGATGCCATGACTTTGAGTAGAACAAAAGAAGGTTAAAAACATCCTTCACATGAAAGTTTTATATTCTGACAGCACAAAGGAATGAAATACTTTCTCTTCTGAAATAGCAGTTGTCTGGGAGGTTCTTTTATTCTTTCATCGGCACATAGTAAATTGAGTCTTTTCAACAGTAATGCAATTGGGAACTTTAAAGATAATTAAGAAACATAAAATATGTCAGTCTTCTAAAACATAGTTGGAATATGCGTTTATTCTTTCTCCCTCAAGAACATTGTATGAGTTTAGGTCTATCCTCTAATAATTTTTTTAAATGTACTATTTATACATATACCACGAAAAAATATCTAATAACTGTGTACAGAAAAATAAAATGTTTGTGTTTTTATAAATATTTAATAAGAGCTCTATTTGAAATATATTGGTGATATATGAGCAAAACTATTTTTTATGTAATAAATGTAATAATGTAATAAAATGTAGAAAAAATAAATGGAATAAAATAGAAATGTAATAAAAAATAGAAAAAAGGAGAAATAAAATCCTGTAATAAAAATTAGGTTTGATGACTGGCTGTGGTATAAACGTAGGGAATCAGTTCTCTCCTGAAAGTCTTGGAGGTCACAGACAACACAAAGGGACAAGTGTGTCCATCTGTTCCCTTCTTGCAATCTCTGCAGCTAACTTGACTGCAGCATAGCATGTCTGGTACCAGAACCTACACTAGCTCCCTATAATATCTGTAGTCTCCATGAGGTTTCTCAGAGTCCCGTCCAGTTTACGGAATTTAAGAAGGAACCTTGTAATTCACACCAGCAGCATGAGGGTAATTGATGCATGTCTCAAATCCAGTTCAGATTTTTATGAAATTTCATATAGGTGAAACCCTCTACACATTGTAATCTCATTCATGATCCACCTCAGCTTTTTCCCATTTCCTCTGCGATCCACATCCATATTCCACCATCATTGACTCTGTTATCAAAAGAGATATTAGTCCCAATTCAGAGGTGTTGACCCTAAGAACTACATTTAGTTCCCCCTTGAATGTTCTGGATAAATTAAAGACATAGTGCTTCCTTCTGGCAACAATCCCCACCTGGGCCAAGGCACCATATTAACTTCTTGTTAGTGTTTCTACTCAGTGCCAATAGTGTCCTCCTCAGTATCCATCATCATCACAAAAGTTGAACACCAAGGTCACATAGATCCTGAATAGTACATACAGAAATAAAAGAGTCCCATCTGTAACTATGCCTAATACAAAAAAGATTATGCAGTGCTCTAAAATAAAAGAAAATACAATCTCACCAAGAAGGCTTATCAAACTTGTGAAGCATGTTTACAATATCTAAAACAAACCCATAACTGTTATTTAAATACCATACTTTTAAACATTTCCAACACAGAGGAGTTTTCTGTAAGCTAATTTAAACACTGCAAACGTAAAATAGAAAACATGCCATTAGATGACACATGCACGGAATAATGTTTCCTCTTCAGTGTTACAAGGCTGAGGCGGTTTTCATCAAATGAGACATCAAGAAGGAGAATGATTTTTCATTCTGTACAACTTTATGGAGAATGAGGGGGCTGCCCTTCTTGGGTTCATGTGCTCTCTCTTTTTCTCTCAGAGCAGAAATTGATCACACAAGGTTTAAAATGAGAAGTTTAATTTGAGAAACACCTCCTTGGAGTTACAATCTGGTGTAGCTGAATAGACTGGTGTTTTAATTCCAATTTTGCCAGTAATAAGTTATGTGAGTTTAGACAAAACAAAACAAACACTTCAATTCTGTGGCCTTGGTTTGCTAATTTATGAACTAAGAATTTTATATTAGATGAATTTTAAGTTTCTTTGTATCTTTCATTTTTACCTGTTTCCTTATCCTAAATTAGATTTGATGGCTATTTAATGTATTTAATAAATATATCTTAAATATCTAGAGGATGCTAGGTAGATGCTAAATATCAAAATATAATGCCAAAAAGCTGCAACATACATTTTTGTGCCTATCAAAACATCCATATAATATGATAGCTCCTATATTAACATTATAGAAAAAATATTTTAAAGATAAAAGGATGCTGTGGGTTGATTGAATTGTGTCCCTCAAAGTCCATATATTAGAAGCCTAATTCCCACTGAAACTGTTCAGGGTGGGAAATCCTATAATGGTAATTGAAGGTAGGGCCTTGAAGAGGTGATTAGATTGTAGGACCATGCTGCAGTGAACCAATTAATAATGGTGGTCAGGGAGATGGTTCTGAGGGATTCAAAAGGAGAGTGAATGAGAATGTTGCTCTCTCGCTCTCTCTGCTCTGCCGTTTTCTGCCATGTGAGACCCCTTTGAGTGACGGTCACCACCACCAAGACCCTCACCAGCTGTGTTCCCTGGACTTTGGACATCCTAGCCTCTGAAACTCGTAGCAATAAATTTTGTTTACTTATAAATTACCCAGTTCCGTGTATTTTGTTATAAGCAACAGAAATGGACTGAAACAGAGGAAGAAGTAATTAATTCTAACTGGGGCATAGAGAAAATTATCTCAATGAAAGTGTTATTTGAGTTAAACCATGAAGGATGATTTGTTTCCTGAAGATGGAGGGGAACAGAGATGTCCTCTCCACGTACCTTCAAATTCTGCTATTCTCAAAACAAATTTACTATCTTGACCATCGATATTAAACAAAGAACTATTACCATTACTAGAAATAATGAAAGTCTTAACGTGGACCTCAAAGTTAAAAGTTATAAAGCTGAAGCTCTGAAGGCCCTGGATCACCACACAGTCACTGCTGTCGTTATGATGCAGGAGACTATTTAACATTTGAACTCCTTTTCTTTTCCTTTGTGTTTGGTGGCAGGTGATAGAAACCGAACTTGAGCTGCATCATGTAAAGTAGGAATTGCTGCTAGAACTTAGTAACCGCGGGAACCCAGGGCTAGAACGATGGAGTGCGACCGTACTCTAACTTGCTAATTTTGTCTTCATTTTCTTTGCCTGGCTTCCTCCATTTGATGACAACCATGGCTGCCAGCAGCACCTAAAACTCTCAACTTACAACGTCTCCTCCTCTTGCTACTACTGCCCATTCTTCTTCCTCAGCTCCAGTTTGGAAAAGAAAAGTTAATGGCTTGGGTCATGTACTCCCCATTAGAAAAAATCAACTGAAATTTTGGGTAAAGTAATATCTTTGGTCCAGTTTGGTTCGGGTAACCACCATGGACTAAGCACTGTCACCTTTGAGGAAGGGTAATATAGGAACATGTCTGGCCTCCACCATTTACTGGCTGTGTGATGTTGGAAAAGTTACTTAACCTCTCTGTCTCCCTTTTCTCATCTGTAACAGGGAAGAAATACTAGTTCCCAAATGTGAATATTAAATGAATTAATGTACATAAAGTGATTAGCACAAGATCAAGTACATATTAAATGCTCAAAAAAAATAGCAAATAGTAGTTTTAAATTATTATGATCATCACTATCATGGAAGCTCCCATTAGAATGACATCATTGAAGACGGGAAAGGTACATTCCCCAGAATAGAGGTAGAAAGAATTGGATAAGCAAAATACTACTTGTCATTTAGCTGCTGCTAGAACATCTTATTTTGGAGCAAAAAATTTTTAAAGTAGTTAAGTGAGAGGACTAAGCACATGTCTAAGATGGGGAAAGAAAAAAAGAACAATTAGAACAAATTTACAGATAACTAAAAAGAAAACACTTGTCTTTTTTATACTGTGGTACTTGAAGAAACATATATCTCCCTATGCTTTGATAATTTAAATTCATTACAGTCACAAATTTACTCACAGTTCAATTCAAATTTCTTCCTCTGGGGCTACATCTATAGGTGTAGGGTAGGGAAGAAATGGAAGAAAATAAATTAAATGTCTACTGCAGTTTAAAGCTTTGTTAATTATAGAATTTATACATTACATAATTTATATATTATAAATTATATAATTTAGTATAGTGTAACTTTTAGGTAGTGTCCAGCCTCTTTGGGATAAAATATTCAGTAAGTTAGGTTCCTCTCTCTGCTTCTTTCCCTTAAATGTTGTCTGGGTAAGTGGTTGGAATTGGAGGAAGGAGAGAAGGGGACATATGGCATTTATGTCCTTGTGGACTTGGTGGGGAAGATAAGGCTTAGTGGCTGTATGCAGATCCAACTTGGGACCTGCCCACTAGGGATATATAGGCCATGCTGACATTTTGTTACTCAAGTTTCTGATGGTGCTGTACGTGATTTGGTCTCCCTCTTGCTCGGCCAGGGCCCGCAAGTCCTCCTTGACTATTTCAATCTCAGTGCGGCTGAAGGCACTTTGGTGACCCCCAGACTCTTCATGCAGCCTGAACTGGTGGTTCTTCTGCAGCCTCTGCTTCTGACATGGTGGGTCGCCTGGCAAGCCCGCTGACACTCAAGGCAGCATTCACATCACACAGGAATGCTGCTCTTCCAGATACCCACGTGTGTGCCTCATCATCCTCTTCAGGTTTTTACTCAAAGGTCGCTTTTCAGTGAGGCCTATATAAAAGCACCGCCACAACACGTTCTATTCCCCTTGCTGCTTAGCACTTATTGCCATCTATCATGTAATATATTTCATTTATTTGTTGTTTAATGTGTGTTTTTCCCCCATTAGGATGTAAGCTCCATGAGGGTAGAGATTTTTCTTCATTTAATACTGCATATCCCATGTCTAGAATGCAGCCTGACACAAAATAAGTGGTGAATAAATATTTGTTGAATGAATGAATGGACAGAAACTGAGAAATGCCTGAGTCCCATATCCTCTCTCTCGGTGAATATATTGTTTTATTCTTCTAACTAGTCTGCTCCTGGCACATACTAGATGAATAAATCAAAGGGTTCACCCTCAATTTGTCCCTCAGTCCTTGGTGTGGCCAGCTGATGTGGTCCTTCAGCTAGCTCTTTGTTTGATTTCCAGTATTTGCTTTCATTCTTCAACTATTACATAGTGATTCTCCTACCCAGCTTTTTGATTCTGATTTAATTATACATGGGCCGATGTACCATCCTTCCTGGCTATATGCCCTTGAGGATTCTGTATCTATCTTTTACCTGTGCTCCATTCCAACCTTTCTAACTATTTGCCTGCTCGTAAGATTAATTCCTGCCTAGACAGATCTCCACTACCCCTAGCTGATTTCAGGCTATTAGATAGCCAGCTGATTATCTTTATGATTAATTCTGGAAGTCCCTGTCCATCTCATTTGGACCTTCAGAGACCAACGAACTTATTTGTCTCTGTCTGAAATTTTTTACCTGGTCATCTTACACCTAAAATTTGTGGGTCCTTGCTCCATTTAAAGACCAATGCATTATAAATTTGAACTCTACAAGCATACTATGTGTATTATAAGGTTATATAAGTTTGCAACTTTAAAAACAGCAAACATTTATTGAGCTTTTATTCTGTGCCAGATACTATGCTAAGCATTTTCTAGGTATTACTTCATTTTATTTTCATATAACCTTATGAGTAGAGACTATTGTTTTAGCCATCATCTAGATAAAGAAACTAAGATTCAGAGAGGCTAAGAAATTTGCCCAAGATCACATTTAGTAACTTGTAGAGTTGAGGTTCATTGTTAGTTGTGTTTGTCATGAAGGCAATATTCCGAAGGATCACACGAAACAGCCTTTATTATTCATGGCTACAAAAGAGGAA
This sequence comes from Cynocephalus volans, assembly GCF_027409185.1. NCBI lineage: Eukaryota > Metazoa > Chordata > Mammalia > Dermoptera > Cynocephalidae > Cynocephalus > Cynocephalus volans. The sequence goes on from NC_084467.1 coordinate 94,580,677, forward strand.
TTTTACCACAATTTCACAATTCATTTATTAAATAAGTGAACCGTGTAAATTCAGAGCCAAGCATTCTTTTAATTTACTGTAGAGAATAGAAAAGAGCATTTTTGTCACTCAGAAATATTTTATGATTTGGTAAATTCCCAGAAGAACACTGAGATCATGAAGAAACAAATTGATTTCAATGAAGCAGAAATATCTTTTTTCCTTTTGTACCAATATAATCTTTTCTTTACTCATTTTTCATGCTAAATTGCATTCATATTCCATTGATTAGAAAAGACAACACAAAACTATTTCTCTAACACTACCTCTTTTTACACATTAACTTTGTCTGTTAAAACACCAGGCTATATGTATTTTATATGGCAATGGTTCAATTCCAGTTTAGTTAAAATGGTTCAATTCCATTTAGCTTAAATAAATGCAATGGCAACTGACTGATCAATAATGTGCTAGACCACATTGGAGCTTGCAACTCACTCTCAAGTTGTTTACTAGTCCTCATAATATTCTAATTACCAATATGATTAGGAAGAAAACACTATTTTGTTGTATTTTCTCTCCCTTTTTACATGGCTCAGCATGGATAAGCTGTGAAATATATTAGAAAACAATGTTTCTAATGATTTTATTTCAAAATATGTTTCAGATTCTTCCTGCTGAGAAAGTTACCCTCTGAATCCTTGAACTGCTGAGATGAACCAAATGCTTAGAATTCTCCTGGAATCATTTTTGAAATCTCTAAAATGAGGAAAATCTTCAGAATAGGAATCGCTTTATGACCTGTATCCCTTCCCGACTTAGTGTTTACATGGGGCTTAATTTCTGTGCCCTCTTAAGTCAATGTTTCACTCCTAAAATAGGAATAGGAAAGAAGATGGTCAGTAGAAGATAAAAGTTAGAGAAAGAGATTATGGCTGCCCCAGGACCATAGTACTGCAGTTTACAGCTAGATGTCCTCCATGTCAAGTCACTCAAGCATTGTTACTACGTTTATATACACTCTTGCTTTCTCTTATAGCAAATCGGGTCTTTCAAGTCTCTTTCAGAGCAGTAACTACTTTTGTCAACATTCAAAGCAGCTCACTGCTGTGAAAATAACTTAAAGACCAACCAACCAAATAAAAAAATATGTTCGTTCCTCAAAATTGAAGTGAAAAGAAATATACCTGGGGATATTATATTCAAATAAATTTGGTAAGGAGGCTTGCAAAATAACACTGTAAACCTTGTTGGAAGTATAGTTCTTGAGCTTGAAGTTCCTTCAGTGTGAAGGCCATTCTGGCATCCTTTGATGATGAACACATGTTGAATGAATCTTCCAGATGCTATTGTGTATTGATCATTTGGTTGATTCAAGAAGTGAGGAGAAAAGAGTTAAATATATTTATTTTATTTTGTGATCTTCAGTACAAATGTTTCTGAAGCTACATATTTCCTGGAGCTCCAGCATAACTGGTAATTCAATATATGATTTTAATCATAGTTAGACTATGACTGATTGGAATGATTAAAAGCACCTGTTACTGAAAGGCGAGGCAGAACTTTGTACATGAAACTCTGCTCCTGGTTTGAAAACAGAAATGCCTGGGAAGCCCAAAAAATAAGGTGTCTAAATTTAAATATTAATGTGTTAAATGATAAAAAAATAAGTTGTTTTCATGAATTCTTAGATAAAATTAGAACATTTGTGAAGTGACTGTGAAACTGAGATAAAGTTAGGAAGCGTAATTTATTTACCATAATCAGATAAAGTCCTGAAACAAGGGCTATGAGGCGTGTTAAATGTCCCCTGTACAAGGTGCAGTCACTTGACCTTTGCTAGGACAAGTCCACACGTCTCAATATTTACCGACACTGGAAACATAGGTAAATATTCATTACATTAGTGAGATTTTGAGAAGCACTCTCTACCTCATCACAGTAATATCATGATTTCACAAAGTAGGTCACACCCTTATTGTTTACAGATCTAAAAAATTGATGTATTCTCTCTAAAACAACTTCTCCTAGTCCAAGGTATAGTACAAAACATGTTAATAGAGAAAAACATTCCCAAGAAAATTACATTGTGATTTTATCCCTTCTATTGAATGGTCACCTTTTCTGGTTGTTTTCATAGATTTTTTCATACAAGCAATCCCCAAAATAAAATAGATTATCCTAGAGGTCCTATTTCAGACTTTATTTGAGACACAGAAAACATTTTCATATGACTTGGTGCTATTAGGCTAATTAGAGTCACCCAAGCTATAGTGCCTCTTTAACAAAAAAAATAGCAGTTATATTTAGCTTAATGCACATTGTTTCATTGAAAACATGTACTAGATTCCTATGGGAAACATCTCTTTCGACAATAGTAGTAATTTGTCCAAAAGCCTTCTTCCAAGAGCACTTCTCCCCTTGTCCAGGGGCTTAAGGATTAGATCCTTATTAGAAAGTTAACACTTTAATTCCTTTGCAGTCATTTAAATGTACACTATCAATTAAGATTCAATCAGAAAAGCAGGATCATTAGGTAATGATAGATGATAGATAGATAGATAGATAGATAGATAGATAGATAGATAGATAGATAGATAGACAGATAGGTAGTTAATTACAGAGATTTGACCTTACACAATTTGGAAGCTCTAGTTAGTTAAGCAGTCTCTGCACAACTGTTGTGTTTGCATCTGCTGCTAGAATATTGTGTAGCAGCAATTTATTTCCCCTTGATAGTCAGGATCAAACACACCAGTCAATAGAATAACCCTATTCTTTACCTGTTGATTCAGTGGCATGACGAAGCCAAAGGGTCCAGGCAGCAGTTTCAGCTACTAGTTGAACAGAAACATTGTTGTATCCCCTGCAGAGCCTAAAGTCATGGAGATGGGGAGTAAAGGTTTTGCTAGTAGATCACTTAAAGTAATAGTGAAAGGAGTCACTCCCATTTCTACTTGATTCCTGGACCTATGAATCCTGGCTATAAAAGAACAGCCCCACTGGGTGCCAATTTACAGTATATACCAGATTTGAGAAGAACAGTCCCTCAAGGAGTTGCCACTCACCTGGGACCAGTCTTTAATCAGGCTGGCTGCTCCAAGATTATGGGGAACATGTTATGACAAGTGAATTCCATGAGCAAGGGCCCAGTGCCACATTTCATTTGCTGTGAAATGAATCCATTTTCAGAAGGGATACTATATGGAATACCATGAGTGTAGACAAGGCATTCTGAAGTCCATGAAGTCCATAGCTGATAGTTTTAACAGAAGCATTAGGGAAAGCAAATTCTTATCTAGAACTGTTTATTTTAGGAGAAAGTAAGTGCTGCCCGTTTTATGATGGAAGTGGTCTCTGAGTAGAAAAACTGTTTTTCCTCTGTTCTACTCTAACAACACACTTCTAACACCAGGTGGGAGATGGGGGGAGTGTTTCCCCACACACCAAGCAAGCATTCAGTTCTGCAGCAAACATCAGCTGGGTGTCCTCTAATTCAGTTCAATTTCTGACACTATCCACCTGGAGATAGCATCAGATCACAAAGGCTGAAGTCTCAGTCCCACAAGACTTAGCCCCACTTTTGATGCCAATTGCTTACCTGGGCTTCCAAACAAGCAACTGTAAATCAGGGTTCCCAAAGCCCTATCCTTGGGTTTGATTAATTTGCTAGAACAGCTCACAGAACTCAGGGAAACACTTACTTACGTTTACCAGTTTATTATAAAGGATATTACAAAGGATACAGATAAAGAGATGCATAGAGTGGGGTGTGGGAGAAGGGACACAGAGCAACCATGTCCACCCCAGGCGAACCAAGCACCTGACCTCCACATGTTCAGCTATCAGGAAGCTCTCCAAACCCAGTCCTTCTGGGTTTTTATGGAAGTGTCATTATATAGACATGATTGATCAGCTTACCTTCAGCTTCTTTCCCCTCCATGTAGTTTGGGGGCAGGGGAGGCAGGCTGGGGGTGGTGCTGAAAGTTTCAACCTTCTAATCCTGCCTGGGTTTCTGTGATGGGCCCCCATTATGAAACTACCTAGGGGTAGCCAGCCATCAGCCAACTCATTAGCATACAAACAGATACATATTACTTTGAAGATTCTGAGGATTTTAGGAGTTGTATGTTAGGAAACAGGGATGAAGACCAAATATATAGTTCACAATATCATATGGGCCAATGTAAATAAGCTAACATGAACTTGCTGGCTGATCCCCCTCAGGATCAGTGCCACATCAAGGGCTAATAGCTCCGTGTTGGTATCTGTAGCTATTCTCTGCTACACCTGGGCACTCAGCAGTAGTTATAGCCAGAGCAACCTTGGTGAGAGGAAGTCTATGATGCCGAATACATATATAACCTTCGTTTCTGCTGTCATGGTCATTTGTTCATGAGTCCACTAGGCAATGACAGGAGGGGTTAGACAAGGAGGCTAATTTTGTTCGCAGAATGGTCATCCTATCCATCTAATTACAAAAATCCTCTGCTGAAGTCAAACTGATAGTTTTTTAGATCACTCAATAAAAGGGGTCAAAGTTGTACACCAAATGAGGCACATTTCTCTCACAAATCCAAAGTGGCTCACTAGATTATGCACAACTTTCTTAGTAGCTAGGTGCATCAACATTTCCTTCACCTTGGAAAAAATAATTTGCAATGCCTTAAGCCATTGCACCTTTAGAAATTTTACCAAGGTGGCAGTCCCTGAATTTTTATAGGATTTATTCCCTACCATCTGACATGGAAGTGTGTTACCAACTTGTCTAGATAGTTCCTACTTTCAGCTCACCAGGTCCGATAAATACAACACCACATCGTTAATGTAATTGAGTAACAGCGTAAATTTTTGGAAAGGTAGCAGGGTCTTTTCTCAAGGGAACCTGGCCTCCCCTTCATTCAAGAGGCTATTGGTGTGTGAACTGGCTCAAGTTTGGGAATTATGGAGATTCTTTTCTGGTGATTCAAGTCAGTCTTCTGTTCACTAGACCTAGAACTTTTTTTTTTTAAAGATGACTGTAAGGGGATCTTAACCCTTGACTTGGTGTTGTCAGCACCACGCTCAGCCAGTGAGCTAACCAGCCATCCCTATATAGGATCCGAACTCGTGGCCTTGGTGTTATCAGCACCGCACTCTCCCGAGTGAGCCACGAGCTGGCCCTAGACCTAGAACTTTTCACTTATAAAGATCAAGTAAGATTTAGTAGACCACCCATTTTTTTCAGTTTTAGGGACACCATGATAAACTGGCCAACACCAAAGATCTCTATGAGTCAGACTATACTAATCACTGCACTGGCTTCAATGTCCATTATAGTAACCATGCCACCCTTTCGTTTTTGAAGATTAAGTGATGCCACTTGGTTCCTGGGATCCAACCATACTCATTGCATTTCAGGATCCCAATTTGATGGTAACAGTTCCAACTGTTATATCTGACCTGTAGAAAAGAGCTACAACAAAAACCTTCAGGGATGCTGGAGGTTGCTTTTCAAATTTATTCTCCACATCATGATTAAAAAGTGGGGGGTGTGTCCTCTGATTCTCCTGAGGAAGGTAAGCAGGTCTTACATGAGAAAACCACATCAGCATTCCAATCACTCTAAGTCTTTGATGCCTTTCTCTACAGTATTCCAAGAAAGTTCTTGCATTTTAATGTTTTTGGTATAGGCTACTCTGGATTTATATTTAAATTAATCTATCAAAAAAAAAATGCTACAGCGAATCTCTAATTAGTGGGTCTACAGGAATTTATTAGGCTTTATATAATTTTACATTCTTTTCACCTTGATCCCACACCCTTAAGATCTATTCCCACATATCTTCTCCAGATTTCTGTTGAGTTAAACTGGAAAATCATGCAATTCTCTTGATGCATATTGTACGTATAACAGGTCACAATTTGTACCTTGCATTTTGAGGCGTGCTGGGGCTTGAGACTGGCTACAGATCTAGAATTATGGCAAGTGTAAGTTCAGGTCCAGAAGATGATCAGCAGTGCCTTTCAAGCAACTACATCAGGGGAAGCTATTTACACGTTCTTCAGGAAAAGAGAAAGTAACCTATCCAGACAGAGATGAAAGAGCTGCTTCCATTGGCAAAGACAGATCAGAAGATCTTCAGATTGGGTCATCAGAATCTGTCCATATACCCCATTCCAATTTTCTGGATCTCATCCCTTCCCAACCAAAGCCATAACTTTGAGAAAGAGAGTCTAGACAGTTGTGAATTCAATTTGCATCATAGTTCAGCCATCTATACAATTAGACTTTGTTTTTGTTTTTTGGGTTTTTTTTCCCAGAAACCTTGTTCTTCCACCATTACAGGAAATAAGAGTTTCCTTCAGAGTAGTCATAGAAGTTTTCAAGTCCTTTATATAAACCTTTAGATGAGAATTTAAAGCACTGAACTCATTATTTTGCCTTAAGTTCCCCAGCATAGTTAGAAGCAACCAATGAAACCCATGATACTGATGCTGGAGATGCAGGTTCTTAGATTTCCCGAGGGAAAATTCCTGTCAGGAACCCACAATAACTTCAAGTTCACATGGGAGAATCACACTCACACTCAAAGTTTATTGCAAAGTGAAAGTATACACAGAAGGGTGTGCAGGCATCCTCATGAGAGAGAAGCACCCCATGAATTCTTAGGAAAGGGTTTATATGTTGTTCTGGGATGGGAGGTGTTTCTCTAGCTTAACTAAGGGAAGAATATTCAGGAAAAAAGGGGGAGAAAAGGGGGTTTTGGGTGTGCTTGCAAGTGTAAGCTTTATTCTAACAAAAAAAAAAAAAAAAAAGGAGATTTTGGATGGTTGTGGTTTTGTTTCCTGCTCAGAAAACCACAGAGCTCTGAAGAAAGGTGAGTTGATTGATAGAGTGTTTAAGCTGCTGCTACTGTTTGTTTGCTTAGCTTGAACATCCATGAGCAGCCTCCCCGGGGCAAGTCCCTGTTCTAGCCTGCTTCTCAATACTACATATTTTCACTAAAATATTTTAAGGCTGCAAATACTTGGTCACCCAGAACCATGTCATGCCTTCTAAAGGCACTTGATTGCAGGTCATAAATTAAATTGCTATGTTGTCAGTGCATGCCAGGGATTACCAGTGCCCTCTTCACCATAATATATAGGATCATTAACACCTTTAAATTTAATCTCATCAGAGAATCGATTCTAGAAAACCCAGAACCAGTATAAAAAACTCATTCTTAAAATTTTGGTTCTCAGGACCCACCCCATTTTTAGTACCAAATTCTGTATTAGGCAGGATATCATCAGAGAAAGAGAACCCCGCCAGGAAATTAGATAGATGGATGCATAGACAGACAGATAGATACCTGTTACAGGGATTTGATCTAATGCAATTGAGAGAGCTGGAGTTAGGTAAGCAGTCTCTGTGAAGCTTTATTCTTCATATTTGATGGTGGACTTTTTAGTCCCAAGGGCAAGAAGAGTCATAGGGAAGATGGATGTGAAGTGGTGAAGGACGAGAATAAGTTGGAACTGGTAAGAGTGAGCAGAAACTCACTCTTGAGCCCCATCTCTGGTTCTTGTTGCCTCTGATCAGCAGTGTGTGTCCTGCAGAAGCCAGAACCCTTCATCAGGAAGCGTGACACACACACCTGCCCCAAGAGTCAGAGAAGCAGAAGGAAGATGCAGGAACAGTTGGAGCAGTTGCAGGCCCAGCCAATTCCTCATGCCAGCATGGGGCACCAGCAGATCACTGGTGTGAGTGGACTACAGAATGGCTGTCGTTTCTCTTCTGTCCTCCAAATCTAGCAGAAGAATTTCTCTTGGGCCCACCATAACCAGGAACAGAATTCCCTTTATAGAAAAGGACCTGAGGAGAAGTGCTGCATCAAAAATTTTCCGAAGATATTTTTGACAGTTGATAGAAAGTAAAGGATGTAAAACAGTTCTGAGTGACTAAGAGGACAGAAGAGTGAATAGAAAATGTCCTTAATGGAGAAAGTAAACAGCATAAAGGACTCCTGTGTACCAAAGTGAAAATTTATCTAGTTTATAATATTATAATACCATATTGGCTTCTAATTTCCTTTATTCATTTCTTATCCACAATGATCCTGTTTATGTTTATTTCTCACAGATTCTGGTAAAGTTCTTTTTTTTTTTCTTTTTTCATGGGGAGTATATGGAGGCAGTCTATATGACTACTGTGGTTAAAAATTTAGACTTTGATTTCTTCCTCTTTTATTCCTTTGGGATATTCCTAGATAACTATGTATTCAAACAATATTAGGTTTATTTATATAGCATGTAATTTCTAAGTTTATTAAACATATAGTGGTTGCAAAGTGTTGTACTGATACTTAAAAGTTGAATCAATCATTAAGTATAACTAAAAAATAGTTGAAAAGTAAATTAACAATAATAATGGCCAGATTATTATATTCCTCCAGTTTTATTTATGGTTTTCATTTCCATGGTAGATTATAAAATTGTAATGTTTTTATGTTGCTAATATCTTTACTAATGACATTAGGATAAAAAATGAGATTTTTTAAAAAAGATTAAATTTTTTAAATCATTTGAATTTGGGTTAGGGAAGATAACCGTGATAGAACTGTTTCAGTTAAGAACTTCCCACTTAGATATAACCAGATGCATTTTCCATTTCCATTTCCCTTCCCCAAATCACCTGAACTTTTTCTCTCTGACTCCAACTAAATAATAATAACTATAATTTATTGAATAATTTTCATGTATCAGTCACATGATTTATTGATTTAACCCTCCAGAATTTGGAAGTGGGAGCTCTGCTATGTACCTAGTGCTTTCCCTGGCACTGGGGCTATAATAATGTTTTAAAAGACCATCTCCACCTTGTGGAAGGAAGGGTGGAGACTAAGGGATAGAAAAATAAGGAGGCAGTTAACTGTAGTAAAATTAGAAAAAGCATAGGAAGCCAAGGGAACACATAGTAGGGACACAACCAGTCTTGATGAGTCAGGAAAAGTTTCCAGAAGAAGTGATACCTGAAGGATATTTTGAAGTCATGAAAAGGTACCTTAAAAGGTAAGAGAAAGGTTATCCATAAAGAGAAAAGTCGCATGTGCAAAGCCTGAAGGTGAAAAATAAAAAAGAACTTTGCAAGCTACAAATAGCTAAGCAGGCTTAGAGTGTGGATTACGAGGGTATGAGTGGTGATATGTGAGCATGGAAAGGTCTTCCAAAGGGCAAAACTAATTTGGCATAATTACACTCTGTCCTGAGAGCAATAGAGAGCCATTAAAGACAAACATGTGAGGGCCTGATCAAATTAAAATTTTAGGAATCCATCACTCTGAATGCCTTTAAAAAATAAAATAGAAGAAAAGAATGGTGGCAGATGGACCAGTTCAAAGGTGAAGAGTGATTGAGGCCTGAACAAAGGTATTGTCAATGCCCTTAAAAAGAAGTGGATGGATCAAGAGACACTGAAATGGTAGATTTGCCCAGCTTCAGTGCATTGATTAGAAGGCAGGAAGAAGTAAGATCCAAGATGGCTCCCAACATTCTTACTTGGCAACTTGTAAGACGGTGATTCCAATCATTGAGTTAAGGATCAAATAAAGAGTAGCAAATTTTTCTCACAATATCTTTTGCATTAGGTGTTATTATGCCCATTTTGGAAATAAAGCTCAAAGAAGTTAGATAACATCCCAAGGTAAAGATCTAGTAAGTGGTAGAATCTGTGGGATTACACCTCTGTGTGACTCCAGAGTCCATGCTGGCAATGGATGCTACGATATGCTTCCCAGATCCCTTTTTGGGATTGGTGAAACTATTCTCCCAGCTGTTGGGAGTGCTGCCAGCTGACAGGCCCTTCCAGGAAATGACCTACACCAGTGATTCTCAAAGTATGACCTCTGGACCAGCAGTATCAGCATCACTAGGGAACTTGTTAGAAATGCAAGTTCTCAGGCCCCATCCAAACCTAACGAGAAGCTCTGGTAGTAGGACCTAACAATCTGTTTTATTAAGCCCTCCTGGGTTCCGATTCTGATATAGGCTAACATTTAAGTCACTGACCTAGACTAATAAAAATTACCTTGACAAAAGTCCCACTCCCTTCTAACCTTTTTCCAACTTAGAACAACTCAGAAGGGCTATCTCAGTTTCAATACTTCCCATGGGTCATTTGAGGCCTTTATAGAGACTGCATTGCAGACCAACTCCCCACTCTGCCTGATTACGTTTGCTTTCCTTTTGTCACAGGTGTCTGTCTTGCATGCTAATCTCCACCTCAGATTTTGCCTCTTCAGGAACCCAACCAACAACAGCTGATACCAGGAGTGGCTAAAGAATGCAGACACTAAAATGGAGCTTGACCACCTGCCAGTCTCCTGACAATGAGGACCCTATCACTGGTGGTAGATGGGGCTCCTGGCAAAGGTAGTAGTGAAATTGTTAAAATACTCATTGGTGGTGAATGGGGTTGGTATAACAGTGGAAGAAAATGCACTGGTGGATGCAACATATCAGTTGTTTGAGAAATATTAGATAATTGTAATGGAATTATTTGGTATTGATGGGGATAATCGATGCTTTGGAAAAAGTAATAAAAGTCTAAGAGTAGTTAATCAGCCATTGATGGGTAGGTATGAAAGCCTGAAGTCCTCTTTGGCAGCATATAAAAAGACTCAGATCTCTTGGAGCTGGATGGCAAAAAATTCTGAGAACTAGGCCCCAAATTCAATTTTTTTTTAAAAGTAGCAGAGCCCCAAAGAAGGTTGAATTCTAAGCCTAAGCAATCTTCTATGTCAATGTCAGGACATTAATTGGGAAAGAATGGGATACTGAGATACAGGATGCACTTGAAAATCTTAAATCCTCAGTTTCCAGTGAACCCTCTGGACCTGCAGAAGTTGTTCACTCCTCTCCATCTGAGGCTGGCTCTCCCCCATTGCATGAAAGTGACACAGAAACCTGGGCACCGTGAGACAATGTGTGTTACGTAAAGATTTATCCTGCCTCCAGAACAACAGTAGAGTTAAAATCACAACATAACCTTACAAGGAATGCACTAGATCTGATAAGGAAGGAAAATGACACCCAAGAAGCTTTAGGACCTAGTCCACATGGAACAGAAGGAACCAAGAGAATGTTTGGAAACAGATGCAAAGTGTGCTGGATTAAGAGGGACAGAACATAAAGCCAAATAAAGAATATGTTCACGTAGGATCATTGTCCTGGGATACAGGATTTAACCTCCTGGCAAAGGATCTCAGGAAAAACATTAGCATTACTGGAGGAAGCAGTGGCCCCTACCAAGCAAAGTAGGAAGGTCAGAATTGAAATGATACTTAGTAGAAGGAAACAAGGGCTCAGAGAAGCAGGCATAGAAGAGTGGATGTGTTACGTAAAGCCTAGAAACCCACCCACCACCTATGTTCTGAGATACTCCGTTTACCAAAGCAGTAAGGAATGCACTGCTGAGGAAAGGTTGTTGGCCTCATGGGATGTTCACTAGAGGCTCTCCCTTATAAGCCGGGGCTAGAGATGTTGTCACGGCACTAGGCTCTCATATAGCAATGCAAACATAGGATTTATTTTAATTAATTTTTTTAATTGAAGCATAATTGATTATTTTGGGTGTACAGGGTTGACTGTTATCACCTGTATACAACATGTGTCGATCAAATCAATATTATTTGCATATTCATTATTAAAAATCATAATTATTCTTTATGTCCCTTCCCCAATCTCTTCTCAATCCCCCTCCCCCTCCCCCAATCCCACCTCTGGAAACCACAGATTTGTTCTCTCCTACAGAAAGATCAATGTATTATTGTGGGCTTTTCTTTCTCTTTCTTTCTTTCCTTCCTTCTTTCTTTTTTCCTTTCTTCCTTCCTTCCCTCCTTTCCTTCATTCTTGGCACCCACTTACGCATGAGAACATGTGGTATTTCTCTTTCTGTGTCTGGCTTATTTCACTTAACATAATTTTTTCCAAGCTCATCCACATTTCTGCAAATGGTCTTTCTTTTCTTTTTTTTTTTTTTTTTTTTATGGCTAGAGAGTATTCACGTTTTCCTTATCCAGTCGTCCATGGATGGACATTAGTTGGTCTGTATTTTGACTATTGTAAATAGAGCTGTGATGAACATGGGAGTGCAGCATCCCTTTGACATGATGATGTCCATTCCTTTGGGTATATACCCAGAAGTGGGATTGCTGGTTCTATCTGTAGTTGTTTGAGAACCCTACATACTGTTTTCCATAGTGGCTGTACTATTTTATAGTCCCACCAACCATGTAGGAGTGTTTCCCTTTCTCCACATCTTCACCAGCATTTCTTATTCTTGATCTTTTTAACACTGGCTGATCTAACTGGGGTGAAATGATATCTCAATGTGGTTTCGATTTACATTTCTCTGATGATTAGTGAGGTTGAACATTTTTTCATGCACCTGTTGGCCATTTGTATGTCTTCCTTTGAAAAATGTCTATTCAGCTCCTCTGCCTATTTTTTAATTGGATTATTTATTTTTTTACTGATTCTAAGATAATAAATGCAAATTGGTGGATTTCCTAGGCTGCATATTACCAACTGATCTCACTCTGCTATCAGGGCTTTTGTACACTGATATGCAACAGTATAGACATTTGGTGAGTTAAAATGTTGAAGTACTTCTGCACTAATTGGTAAATAGCTATTGTAATGAGCACCTTGTACCTTCTGACTGCTAATGTCCCATCTTTCCACAACTAAAAGTTTTATTCCTGACACAGCATTAAACAGGACCCCATGTAGTTTCTCTTTGGTAAGGGCCTGGGCCATACTAGTTGTTTAGAATTTCAATATTTTGAAGATTCTTAGTCTATTGAGACATTATGATGATTTGAAGAAAACACTTAACTATTCCTTGTTATGATATATGTTATGTATATTTTTACATATATTAACTCTATTTTTAAAACCACATAACATTTTCTTTCACATTATGCTATCTTCACAGTATTTATTTAAAGGGAAGTATGGTATAAAGTCCACAGTGTTGGGGAAAAAGTGGCACAGAGGATGGAATGAAAAAATTAGATGATATGTTCCTGGTTACAATTTATGTTGAGAATATTAAACGCATAAGCAATATTTAATTACCCGTCTTGCTTACATTAATTCACAACTAAGAAGCAGTTCTGTGTTTTCAAAACCTTACAGTTTTATATTAGAGCATCACTTTGAATCTGATATATTTTTAAACTTTCAATAAAACATGTATTTAAATCCCTTCATTTGTTGACCTATTATTGAATATCATTGTAGGTAGTAAAAACACTTTTTAATAATTCTCCCAATCACACAGACCCTAGCCAAATAGTCCCCAAAGTGTGACACAGCAAATGCGATAGATGAATCAGTGATGCTGTCTGGAATTTTAGCTTAATTTTTTGCAGTTGCTCAAATATGAATAACCTTAGATCTGATCTTTGTAAACATGCAGAATCTGCTTAAGACTCTAAAAAAACAAGCAAACAAACAAAGCTAAGCAGATTTAGCACCACACCATAGGGAGCAACCCCAATCTGACAGAAGAGGAAACTAGACGATCACAAGACATTTGGGGATTGTTATTTCTATGTCTTCCCAGAAGCTATGTCATAAGTGGGGTTACTGTTGAGGAAACTGCCCCTGCATTCATGGATACTTCACTGTGCCTGTGCTGTTTTGTCACCTGTTCAGACACGAACAGCAATTGTTGAATGAGCGGATCAGGATGGTGTGTTTTGTGCCACAGGTTTGAAGAGACATGAGCAAAATGTAAATCACTAAAAAGCAAGAACTGTTTTATTGTCGCTGTTATGGGAGAATTTCCAAAGGCTGAGAAATAAGTATTGAATCCTTAATTAGAAAATGAGTATATATTTTTTTCAAAGTATGAAATAGGAAACAAAAATTCTTCAAAACTATGCTTGAAACTTAAGCTACTATCCTATTAATGTTCGAAATCAGAATAGAAAGCATACAAACATGACTTTTCTTATAAAAACTATGAATGTAGTTTACCTTAGTTTGAATTATTTTTCCTCATTGGAATCTACTATGTGCCTCATTTTAAAAAATCTGTACAGTGAGGATTATAATAATAACTCCCTCTTAAATTTTGGGGGGAGTTTATTTATGCCAAATGCTGAAAATATCACCTGGTATGTTGTAAGTAGTAAATAAATATAAGCTATTGTTATTTTGTCAAATATTGTTATTCTGTCGAGTATTATTCTTTTGTCAAATGGGAAGCTACAGTACTTTCAGTAGAAGAATTTTGCTACCTTTCAGGCAAAATAGGCTTTTATGACCTTGGAAGGAATTTAACTGATTGTTATAACATTAAGTCCATGGGAAAATGCATTTTCTGTCCCAAGCAACCAGTTGACAACAGTTGGGGCATACTTATATATGCGCATTTTAGATGGGGACAGTCTGAATCAGCCAGCCTGTGATGAGTGCCCAAGGAGCCAATTGTGTCTAATGTTTTCTACACTAGGCTTATTCTTGGAAAGTGGTTCAGATGACAAGATGCCCACATTTTTTACCTTTCTTGACTTATTAAGGACAGCAAGGGGCAAAGTGTTGTGAGATAGTCTGACTAGGTAGGAGGTGCTAGAGCACACCTTTCCTTACAGAACATGTTAAAGATTTTGTTTTCATCCCTGGAGCAATGGCAAGCTGCTAAAGGTGATAAGCAGAACATGACACATGATTAGATGTGTTTATAAGAAGATCGCTCTGACTGCCTCATATCAATGGTGGGAGGGGAGGCATTGGGCAAATGTGAGAGTGAGGGAAGCCAGCAGGTGATTAGTGCAGTGGTCTGGTAAGTGGCAATTTTTTGAAATACTTGTAGTGGGAATAGAGAGCATATGAAAGTACATGAGATTTTCTTTCAGTAGACTGCATTCAAATCCAAGCTACTGTTCTAACATCTTTGATTCTATTTCCACATCTGTAAGGTGGGGACATTGTTGTTGCCATACAGGTAGCTGTGAAGATTAGAGAAAGCTCGGACTCAGGAAGGCAGTAGGGCCCCACAGCTAGAAGGTCATGGTGCCAAGATCCAAAGCCAAACTATCTCTCTCTGTGTGGGCTGCCATGGGAATGAAAGGAGAAGATGCTTATAAACAATACTTAAGAACAATACTTGGCATAGTGTAAGGTCCCACTAGATGTTACCCATTGTTGTGGTTATTAAATAAAAAATTATTTGTACATTTTAAAGCACCATGATGACCAAGTTATAATGGGATCCATGGAATAGTCATATGCCTGGGTGTCAGTCCCATTTGTAACAGGATAGTTTTAAAGTTCAGTTTGCAATTATTCGACCACGGATTTAAGGAGAAAGAGCAATGAGGTATTGACTTGCGTGGTAGGGATTTTCGTCTGCAGACTATTGTTATGTGTCCCCCTTTGCCGGGTGCTGTGGTAGTTTTGACAGGGGATATCAAGAAGGAGGGAATTGGGTCTCAGTGCTCCTATCTGAACAACAGCTCTCTCCTCTGACTAGACTCTGCTCTTGTACAGGAGGCCCCCATCCTCATCCCACTGTTAGCCTGAATGTTAACAGAGCTCTTATGCAGCTGAGAATTGAGCCCTGGTCAGGTTTAGAGCTGCTGTGGAGCACATTTAACTAGTTTAGACAATGCTTTAAGATCCAACTGTACTTCTTTTGACTTCACCATTTTTTTTAAAAAAGGCAAAGTAAATGAATTTGGGAGCCCAACACCAATGTGAGATCCCAGAGAGATCACTATCATCGCATGTTTTGCTTTCCACATCCATCAGGAGATGTCCCAATGCCTGGACTGTGAGAGCCTTTCCCTCTCAGGAATGACAGATTGGGGAGGAAGAGCTGGTGCCATTTCTTTTTGTTCACCCACTCCTTAAATGAGCCTTCTTTTTTAAGCACCAGGTGTTAAAGATTGCTTAATTAGGTCAAAACTTAGGGGTAGTCTAGGGACAGTTGAAGTAGGTTGCCATACTAAATCAATAATAAATCAAGTTACTCCAGAAGCCATTCTGTAGTATTTATGTCCTTGCATGAAGTACACACCCAAAATGTATTTGTGGGGCTGATTAATTGCAAAATTTGGAAGAAATGTAAGGAGCCCTTTAATTCCATTTTTAGGTGAGAGTTGAGTCATTTGTCCTTGCCCGAAGTTCACAATGCACATGACACCAGTGGAAAACCTCATGTGTATGAAAATTGTGCATTGTGCCAAGGGCGTTCAGGTGATAATAAAACCTGAAACCAAAATGGTGAATCTTACATTTGCAGAAATATGTTCCATAAAGTGAGTAATCTAGAGTATATCATAAATTCTACTGTTAAAGAAACTGCAGTGAAATGGACCAGGTTACATTTTCACAGAACATCTGTCTCAGAAGCTACAACCTCTGCACCTCTGTCACTGTACCTAAATGCTCATTCCATCAAGAGTCTGCCTACACAGCCTACTGAGTAATTGAAAAAATGTCTCTGCATCTCTTTTAAATGCTTTTAATTCCCAGCAGTTTCCAATATTATTATATTATGAACGAAAGCAAAATGCAAATTCTAGTGTTTCACAAAAGCACAAACTTGATGATAACACAAAGAAAGAAAAGAGTAGCCTCCTTCTATTGTTCAAATAGATACACAAAAGAGCACTGAGTAGAAGTAATAAATCCCCACCAAATGCAACATTTCTTGGTGACCCCAAAGGAGACTTACCAATTATACTAAGGCACATGAATCCATAAATATAAAACTGAATTTTGTCATTTGAAGGGTATATAGTTGAGCTTCAGCACAGTCCTGCAAAGTCTTCCCTGAACTGGTTTCTCTATTCAATAAGAAAAGAAATAAAGTATTACGGTACCAAAGAAAGTAAGAAAGTCTTTTTTTTTCTTTTTTTTTAAAAATCAGTGTGAGACTCACATATTTGAACTTAAAATGTGTGTGACAAATGAAGGAAGCTAAGTGTTAGATATTGCTGTGTTGACTGCCCAGCCAACCCTGGAAGACTAAAATGGAGTTAAACTAATGATCTTTTGTATTCCTGGCTCCTTTAACTGTAACATGTCTGTAACTGTGTCTCCTGTTGGGTTCAATTGTACATGTTGAATCCCTTTTTTCATTCAACACAGCATGGGTTCTGAATTGTCTCATTTGTCTCTGTTGTATAATCAGAATTTTAAAAAATAAAGCTATAAGAGTATTTAGATTTTAAATAACAGTTTACCGAAAAATGATGCCGACAGAAAGTAAGTCCCTAATTCTTTACTCCCTACCCCCAATTATATGTACTTACTCTTTATCTTCCACATTTAAAAGTATCTACTATACTGAGTCAATCATAGTGTGAACATTTATTGGAAAAAGAATTATAGGTCCTTAAAAAGCTTAGTAAGTTTTATATTCCAGCATTTAAAAAGGATGGAATTATAGGATTTGGAACCTTAGAGAACATCCATCTGACAACATTTTTCAGGGGAATAAAGGCTCAGTTAGGTCAGAGAGGCAGCATTCTATATAGCAAAAAGGGTAGGACTTTGAAGTTAGCCAGTGCTGGCTTCAATTTGTGACTCCATAATTTACCAGCAGATTACTCAGTGCAGGGAAACCTTGGTTTCTTCACCTGGAAAGGGTGTGAAAATGACTGCTTCACAGGCCTCTTGTGAGGATGAAATTAAATAATGATGCTGACTGTCTAACATATGGCAAGGTGCATAGTAAGCACTCAAAAAACATTCTTTGCTCCTCTTTCCTTGCCTAGGATCACACCCATATTCAGTGGCAGGATGGAAGTGATAATATGGTTTTTCTGTTTCCCACTTACACAGCTCCTGAGTGGGCTGAGCTGTGGTGGATCTACTCAAAGAGACATGCTCACCACAGAAGCCCAAGCAACTGAGGAAATCTGTCCAAAATCCACCAGGAAATGACAAGGTGGGGTGAGGGAGAGGTAGAGGAAGAGAGGAGTTATCTGCTTGGACAGTAGCCCTTCTGAAAGTGTGGAGTTGCTCTGTATTAGTCCATTTCTGTTGCTGATAACAGAATACCTGAAACTAGGTAATTTATTAAAAAGTGAAATATATTTCTTATAGTTTGGGAGGCTGGGAAGTCCAGAAGGCCTCCTTCTGGGTGGGAACTCTATACAGAGTCGCATGGTGACCAGGCGACCAGAGTCACGTGGTGAGTACGTGCTGAGCGAGAGAGCTAACCTTCTTACTTGCCCTCCTTATAAAACCATCAGGACATGGTCTGTTACTCCATGAATGGATCAATCCATTCGCAAGGGTACAGTCTTCACAATCTAATCATCTTTTAAAGGCCCCATCTTTCCAATACTGCAATCAGATTTCCCACCCTCTTAGCACTGTTAAAATGAGTTTTGAGGGATGGACATTCAGTCACTTTGTTCCTTCACCATAAATTTCTTTGTAATTCAAAAGGAGGTGAGTGCTCCAACACCCAGGAGCAAGGCCAGCAATATCCCTCAATACCTACAATAGATAAATCCACTGGGTAAATCCTAAGAATCAGGGGTCAAAATTTTCATGTTTACATCTAGTCATTATGTCAGAACACTCTAGCAGTGGGAAGGGGTTAATATTTATTGAGCGCCTACCAGGAATGAAGTGCTATTTTCAAGTGGACTGTGAAACAATTGTCATTACGCCCATTTATAGACATGGGCTCAGAGAAGTTAAGGACATAATCCAGGGGAAACAGGATAATAAATACCAATGCTGACTTCAAAACTCATGCTGGTTCAACTGCACTCACAGCCTTCCAGAATTATTCACTTTAACATATTGTTTAAACCTGTTCAAATGAAGCTTTATGTGTGATTAGTTGGGATTATAATAATCTGATCATAAATTATTGACACCGGCCACTGCAGTTAAAGACATGCTGTACAAACTGTATCCACGACCCATCACGTGGCGACAGTACTCATCAGAAGATACTTTAAATAGGGAAGGACAAAATAGCACGTCAATAAGCAAGGCTATAGTAGGAAGCATTTAACTATTATGTTTCTGAGGAAAACGTACTTTCTAATCAGTTTTTAAAAGCCCACTGGTCAGACAGTCTAGAATGTGCTCACTATGAAAAGATATAATAGTTTCCCCTTATTTCTTTATCTTATAAGAATAAATAACTTTAAAAAGTGAGAAACTCAAGATAGACAAAAAATATTTTTAAAAGGATGTGGAAAGAAAAAGAATTAAGTTACCACATATGTTAGAATGTCCAAATAACAGAATCAATCTAAATTTTTGAACAAATTATTATTTGTTTTAAAAAATAATTTCACTATCGTAACTGAGAAATGATTTGGTGTATTTTAGGTGAGTAGTGACTGTCCTCCTGGCTGTGATTTACCCAGATTCTGTGCTGATGTCATAGAAGCTGTATTCGTTAAGGTGCAGTTTGGCCACTGCAACAAGATTCAAGATCATCTCATATGCTATCGTAATACAGAAGTCCAAGGCTAATGTAGTGGTTTGTTATATCAGGGAGGCAGAACTGTTATCTTTCACTCTGTAGACCTCAACATCTGGCTTCCATGCCATGGTTCAGGATGGTTGTTCCAGCTACTACTTTTATATCTGCATTTCAGAGGGAAGGAGCAAAAGGAAAGGTAGGACATACTCCTTCCTTTTAAGGATACTTCCTGGAAGTTTTACAAATTATTTAAGCAAAGCGGGGAAATGTCCTAAGCTAAGATTCTCTTACTAAGACTGAAAGGAAGACCAGGCAACAGAGACAACTACAAGATAGCTCAATCTACTATCCATGATGTTGATCTTAATGCAGCAATTCGAAAATTACTCTGTCAGGAGCTATTGTACGTTGTAAAAATCTCACAAATTTTATAAGACATACTCATTTGCTACTGAGCTGGACGTACTCCAGAAGTGCACACTGAAAGAGAAATGTGATAAGGCAAAGCAGGGCTAGAGCAGATAGATGACCCTGGTGGGTCCTTGCAAAAGAGCTGTGGTATCAGCCTCTTGCTTAGTTTCTCAGGAAGTTACCACAAATAAATTGCAAAGATCAACAAAGATTTTCCAATAAACAATACTGTTATTTATTTTTTAAAATTATTACATGATTCTTTTTAAAAAATGGAAATGATTGAGCATCACGAATTTCTATTTCAATAGGTTAATTTGTAAGTAATTATCAAATAGGATAATTTGCAATAATTATGTTCACATTAGTAAATATGTAAGGTTTATATAGGGTTGTATTTGCTCCATATGTTTTTAAACAATCCGAAGTGACAAAAGTTATATAATATATTCTCTATTTGATTTTTCTGGTATATTTATGTTAAATAACAACATTTTTACAGGCATAGGCCAATTTACCCTTCTAATAACTGTATGAGTTATGTATTATCTCCTTTTATACGTAAAAAACAAGTTCAGACAGAATGAAGTCACTTATCAAGATCACACAGGGTTAAGTAGAAGAGTTGGAGATCATATCAAGGCAGTCTACCTCCAAAGACTTGTCTTCTCTATAAGAAAGTCCAAACCCTAGACATATTTCCTATTGTCTATCACAGATTTTTTTTTTTCTTTTGTGGCTGGCCCGTACAGGGATTGAACTCCGGACCTTGGTATTATCATCACCACACTCTAACCAGCTGAGCTAACCAGCTGTATTAGTCTGTTTCCATTGCTTGTAACAAAATACCTGAAACTGGGTGATATATAAAGAAAACGAAGAAAATGAAATTTATCTCTTACAGTTTCTGAGGCTGGGAAGTCCAAAGTCCATCTGGTGGTAGCAACAGTGACTCAGGGGTCTCACATTGCAAGATGGTGGAAGCAGAGAGAGCAGAGAGTGACACTCTCCCTTTCTTTTAAAGTCCTCAGAACCATGCCCTTGACCACACCCCTAATCCATTCACTACAGCATGGTCCTTAAATCCCATCACCTCTTCAAGGCTCCACCTTTCTGTTACCATAATATGATTTCCCTCCCTCTTAACAGTCACAGTGGGGGCTGAGTTTCTAATACATAAAACTTGGGGAACACAATTCAAGCTTCGGTGAGTTTTGGGGGGACATAATTCAGTCCACCACACTGGCTAGCCACCTATTTTAGAATATTTTAAGGCCATTAAAAGTTCTTTCATCATGATTATAACCAGTGAAAGAAAATTAAAGTGAGATGTGACTTCAAGTTCTCCTTTCCCACTTCTGACTCATTTTAATCACTTACCATAAATGCCTCCCTCCCCCCTACCTTTTAGCATACTGTGGTGACAAATTAATTTAATCATAGATCTCTGGCAAAGTGTAAAAATTATTACAATGACTTTTCCTTTTTTCTTCTACACATTATTAATCTATGGCAAAAGAATGTGAGTTTGAGTCATGAACTGTAATGATATCTGAAAAATAATTTATTGAGTTTAGAACTCTGTCAATTGATGTTCCATTGAATGTGATTACTCTTTTATTTTCAATTTCAGATCAATAACGTCTTAGGATGCTTGTTCTATTCAATAATATATTTTTGGATGGCAGACTAGCTGGTGAGAAAATATTTCATTTGTTAGGTGCTCCCGGAATAGGTGCAGAAAAAATTCTTCTCCTCTCTCTATAAGTTCTGTAGGAACCAACTGATTCTGAAATGACAAATGGTCAAGTTAATTATAATTTTTTGTGTGTGTATAAGGTGATACTGTTTACAGCTAGCCAATCAGCACTGTTAGCATAATATAATTAATTTGCAGCAAATACCTTTACATTTAACAAAGTCAATAACTATTATTTACAACTTGAAATAACAGTAAGGATTTGTTGTTCAGTGTGGTAAAATTGTTGGCTGGTGCTGCCCTTTACTGGTTTGCAGTGGTACCACAAATCACAACTCATGTTAAGCTGTCAGGGTGTGAAGACCTCTACTTGCTATGCCTTATTCCAAGCAACCTGTATTTGTGAAGATCAGCCAGGGAGCCACATGAAATCACTGTTCTCCACTCCAGGGCCCACAGAGGCAGTGCACTATTTATTATGTGCTGCCATTTCCCCACTTGAAATCAGGTTCTCCGGAATTTCCCATCTGTCCTTTCAATATTATCTTACATACCTAACTGGTCATCTGTGCCCCTATGGAAAACAAAACTCATAGGGTTAGTGAGTAGACATTTGCAATGATTTCCACATAGATCTAACACATGAAACATAATTAAGAGACGAGAATGTGGCAAACATTGCAAATCATGATAAATACGTAATGAGTACCACATCCAATACATACTATAAAACCATTGACAAATTTTTCTGTGCTCTCAAATTTAACTTTTAAGAGTATTATCAGTAGGTGGAGGTTCTTAAATTGTGATTTTTATCATAATTCTGCCTTGCAGCCGCTCTACAACAACTGATTTTATTTTCTGGTTCTTCTGAAGTATTAATGTGTTGTTCCTTCCTGGCCACAGACACAAATGATATTTAGTATTTCCCATGACATCAGATTTAACAGGTTTGGTAGAAACTGAAAAGTGGGACATTTAAGGCTTTCAATTTGACCTTGGTCGTGATGCTGTGGTTTCTGGGCTCTGTGGTACTCAGGCCTAGCAGCTTGCCAGCACCACACACAGCGTTCTAGTCTCTCACTCTTAGGCATTCATACAAAGATGTATAACAAAACTGGGAGTCCCATCCAAGCTGCCCTAGATTGAATTCAGTGTCTTAATATGGAACAAGAGATAGATGTAATTTGTAGAATTTGTAAACATGTGGTTATGTGACATCCTTAGTGAGAAAATAGATTATTTTTTGCTAAAACGAATAGTATTTCATGTGTATCCCATGCCTTTGCCAGAAGTGCTCAAGATAATCACTTGAAGTCATGAGTTAAATTGCCTTTCCTATGAAACATTTTTCCTCTACATTCATATCTATAACAAGGGCGTAGTTGAAAATGTCATTTTATCACATCATATTCTTTTTTGAGGACTCCCCAGAGGAAAATGTATGTATAGTCTTATTACAAAAAAAACAGTTATACTTTTTTCTGTATACCTAGGTTTTTAAAATCCCATACATATTATCAATTAACTTACAAGATTTTTTCTTTCTATTGTTTACTAGTAAACTCAGAAAAAAATTAGTGGTACATGCATATTACGATGTGCATTTTAAACCCCATTTCTTACTCCGTCCACTTTGTTTCTGCTTCTTTTTTATGGATCATATTTTAGGTACCCTTGTAAATGGCCTAAAATCCTTTCTGGAATATGGTGGTGGTGCCAACTAAGAAACTGAAAAGAATAAACAAACAAACAAACAAAAAACCCCAGAAAATTACAGAAACGAAATCGCCATGTAAAATCATTGATATTAATAAAAAATAATAACGCTAGCTGACATTAAGTGTAAAAAGCACACCGTTGTTCATACTAAATACATGCAGGCACTTTTCCCAAAAGCTCAAATTTGCCTTCTAGGACTGTGTGTCACATAAAAACAGTACAAATATCGTTAAGACCCAAAGAGTGATATAAACATGAATTTTTATTTGTTTATTTATTTATTTATTTTAAACATGAATTTAAAAAGTGATTTGTCCTAAGTTTCTGTCTGGATTTAGAAACAAACTCCTAAATCTGTAGCCATACTGGGCTCTTTCAACGCACTAGGGAGGGGTAGGGCTTTTGCACTATTTGTTTCCTCTGCCTGGAACAGTCTTCCTTCGAATGTCTGTGGGCTCGTTCTCTTTCCTCCGTAAGCTCTTGCTCAACGCCACTTCTCTGCGAGGTCTGTTCTGACCTCTCTGTTTTACACTGTGATTGCCCTCAACACATCACTCCAAATCCCTCATATTCTGTTTTATTTTTTCTTGTTTGCATATATGTTTATTTTTCAAACATAATGGAAAATTTAATTATTAATTATACTTATTGTTTCTACCCTTTGTCCCCAATTAGAATCTGAGGCCCCTGAGTTACATCTTTGTTTTGTTCACCATTGAATCTCAAGCTCCTAGAACAATGCACATAGATGCATTCAATAAATTTTTGGTTGAATGAAGGAAAGGTATGTGCATTTCGAACATTTGAATAAAAATAAGAATTTAAGAGCTTTATAGAACTGTTTTTATTCTCATCTAATTTAAAACTTAAAAAATTAATAAATTCTGTCAGAAATCTCTCCATTGTCTCACAGTCTCACATATCCTTTTTTTTTTTTTTTTTCCTTATTTATTTCAACAGCTACCATTTTAGTAAAAATCGTTGTCTGCCTGGCTCCATACGGTAGCCTCCTGATTGCTCTCTCTGGTTCTAGTATCTCCCTGCTCTGATTCACTATGAACATTATTTCCAGGAAAATTTGTAAAAAATCACCACATTATTCATGGGTCTTCCCTGCTCAGAACTCTAATTGCTCCATCTTATCTCCTCAATTAATTTCAGGCTCTTCACTGGGGAATTCAAGGAGCATTGACCTTTGAGCTTATCTAATTTTCCGAATGTATGTCCACTATCCTCTAACAGGATACCTTGCTTCTAACCACTCTGCTGCTCCCCCACCATCTCCTGAAAATGGCTTGACATTTCTGGCTCCCCTGACTTTGCCTTGTACAGTCTCCTTCCTGCTGAAATCTACCTGTCAAACCCTAAGCGGTCTAGCTCAGTATCCCACCTGCTTCAGGCAAACACCACCTGATCTTAGAAGACCAACTGTACTCATGTTTAGCCAGTTTCTAAAATTTGTGGCTCAATTTTTAACCATACACTGTGTGATATTGTTGTAAAATCCTCAAGTAAAATTTCAGTGCCTTAAGGATAGAAATTATAGCTTATACTTGTACTTCTCCTGGATTTATTTTTCAGAGTAGTTGATACAGTGTTATGTGAAATGGCCCCCAAATGCCCATTTATTAAGTAAGTAAATGTCAGACTTTATGCTGACATATTAATAATGGAAAGTTCAAAACTATGATATGGAAAGTAAATAATAGCTAATATTTGCAGAGTGTTTTTTTGTTGTTTTAACCAAATATCACATTTATTCTTCACAGAAATCCTACAAGATATTCAGCATTATTCCCATTATTCCCATTTTACAGCTGAAGAAATAGAAGATCAGAAATATTAAGCCAGTTACTTACCTAAGGCTGTACAACTAAGGATATGTGCTTAAGCAACATATCAAGGACTTGAACTCTGGTTTTTAGAGACTTGCCATT
This sequence comes from Cynocephalus volans, assembly GCF_027409185.1. Taxonomy (NCBI): domain Eukaryota; kingdom Metazoa; phylum Chordata; class Mammalia; order Dermoptera; family Cynocephalidae; genus Cynocephalus; species Cynocephalus volans. The sequence goes on from NC_084467.1 coordinate 94,605,863, forward strand.
ATGTCATACTACATTTCACAATAACTGTAACTTGAATACACAGAAAATATATTCATACACACACACGTATAGTGTAATTGATACACACACACATATATCTATAGTGTAATTGGTAACTTTTTTATCTGAAATGTTTTGGAAGTTCTGACCTTTGTAGAAATCTGATTGTAATAATTTACAAGGCTATTTTACATTGATATACTAGCTAGTGCTGGTAAAAAAAAAAAAAAAAAAAAAAAGTCCAATAGTCACTGGCTGATTTTAAAGAAACTCAACTGGAATAAAATGTTCAAAAGCTTTTAACACTTCATGACTACATCTTATGATAGCTTTCAAAGAACTGGTGTTTACCAGTCAAGTAATATACTTCTAGGAGAGATTATGGCAGCTTATAGCTAATACATATGTTCCAGAAATTGGGTCTCAGTGAGCGTGGTTACAAATTAACTGTATTATGTGGCAAATGCTTGATTTCCTTCTGTCTTAAAAACATGATTTCAAAGTCCTTGGTTTTTATTCTATCTAATTCTTCAGGGAATCAAACATATATCCCACTTAATTCTAATATATAGAAATTTTTATACAGTACACAACTTTTAGAAATCAGAAATCCTATTCTTTTATCCAAGAATATAAAAGATAGACTTATTTCTGTCTTAGCTTTCATTTAAATTAATCCCAACCTCAAAGCAAGACTCAAAATACAAAATCTGGAGCAAACCTAAAGCTAGTGATGTTCAACCTTTAATGTGCTTAAATAAGAATCTCCTGGGGAGATGCTGATTCATTCAATGTGGATGGACCCAGGAACCTACTTTTTAGCAAGCCCACAAGGTCATTCTGAGGCAGGAAGTCCATGAACCCACTTTGAGAACTACTTCCTTAGAGTCATCATATTCAACTTTCCTCATTTTACAGATGAGGTTGTTAAGACCTAGAGAAATGAAATGACATATATAAATCCACACAGCAAGAATGTACATTAACATGGGCTTGGTCTCTTGGCTAGAGAGTAGCCCAGTGCTACTCAGAGTGCATCTCATTGGAAGTTCTGAAAAATTCGTTTGCAGTATCTAAACATATCATGGGTTTTAAGCTAACCCTGTATTTAAGTCAGTCCCAGGTTTTCTGTTACTGAAGTCCTAGGTTATGCTTCTGAATGCTTTAATGAGCTGTGAGCATCTGATGCTCCCTGCCTATCGATCAATTTTTAATACCAGGATAAATGTAATATATATTCCATGATATATGGTAACTGACAGTCTAGTTCTCTTCCTTTATTGCAAACTCAGCCTTCAGACTAGTGGGGACAGATTTAGTGTCAGGGTGGTGGCTGAGGAAGAGGTGATTTCCAAAGTCTCATTTTACGTAGATATCAAGAAAACTGAGGTTTACAAATGCAGAAGGTGTGTGAGTATGTGGGGAGGGCAGGTTAAAAAAAGTTTCATTTTCTCCCTCATCACCAATATACCTCCTTACTTTTTGGTCATAAACCACTTAAGAGCCTGATCAACCGTCTCTATGAAAAAAGGGGGGAAATGACCTAAATTCTGCTTTGACTTAGAGAAGTATTTCATTATTGTAATCATCAATTTGTTGCTTTTTCTTTCCATTATGCATAGTGATTTCTACATTTTTAAATTTTGAGCATCACTTTCTATGTTGTATTATTTTCTCTTTCCTTTTTGTTGACAAATAGGTCTTCAATAGGAGTTGGGATAAACACAGTGACTTAGGATAGCAAAACTGCAAATGGTGGTAGAAAGATTGGGAACTGTCTCTTTTTGTCTAAGGCTTAATTGGTATCTATAATTACTAATTACTCAACTCTCCATTATTCATGCGTGGCTTATCCCTAGTTAAGTGCATGAACCTTGGGTTTCCTGGTCACCAGTCTGCTGTGCAGCCACGTCCTCCTGCTGTCAGTGCTTACTCAGGGAAATCCAACTAATTTTAATACCAATCTAAGCATAAAACCTCATTAGGAAGGTATGTCTCCTGCCAAAAGAAGGCATATAATGTATTCCAAAAGCAAATATAGAAGTTTTAAAATTATTTGCTGTTTTAGATTATTCTCTTTTCTTAACCCAGATTGCTGAGAACAGAATGGGAAGTACTTGATCCTATGAAATTGAGACATATGACATCGCTATTTTTTGTAGGTCAATAGTGGTAAGTTATTGGCGTGTTCATATGTCTACCCTAAATAACACAGGATGCTTACTTTTTTCTTTGACTTTCTCTGCTATTGCCCTCAATTCTTTTTACAGATTTTCATTGTCAAAATGCTTGTAAGCGTTCACCATCTGTATGTGAGCTGCAGTCACACCAAACTACTTGGAAGTGCCAAAATATGACCCACTGCATTAGGCCTCCTGACTTTCTTCCCCCTGCTTCCTGGTCAGAATATCTTTTGTTCCTTGTCTCCTGGATAAACACCTACTCATCTTGTGAGGTATAGCTTACATATCATCTCATCTACCCAGCTTTTCCCCAGATGAACAAGGAGAAACAAACATGTTTTTCCTCTGTGGCTCACCTGCTACCTGTGGGTTTCAAGCTCAGTTCCTACAGCAGTATTACATTTTTGTTAATAAGTTTGTCTTTTCCAATGGATGGTAAGCTAGAGGAAGGATTGCCTTATTCATCATATTTCTTATGCAGTCTTTAGCACTCAGGAGTCATTAAATTCATGTCTGAGGAGGAATAAAGGAAAGTAAGAGGGGGAACAAGAAATAATTTCTATAAGATCATAGGAATCTTACAGTCGTGTTATTTTCTATGGGATTTTTGACGTTTGGAGAACTGACAGTTGAGTTTCTTCCCAGCTTATTGAAGTAAGAACATTCATAATGCCTCTGATTTTATTTCTCTCCCTTACAAATTAAGGCAGGATTTAAGATAATTAGTCATTTTCTGTAGGAGAAGGAGCCTTCTTGCCAGAGGAGATGGCAGCCTACTGGGAAGTAAAGGCCACTTGGCATGAGTCCATCTTACTCACTAAAATCCAACTTTCAGCTTATCCCCACCGCCTCCATTCAACACAAAGAATGGGAGCAATAGAGCTGCTAAACACAGCAGTCAAGGTAATAATTTCAGAACAGTAAACCTCAAACTAAACCCAGAAGCAGGAATTCAAGAAAAGCAGGAAGATACACCTGTGTAAAGTACATCTGGGTAAAGTGCGCCCTATAATCTTAGATTTCTTCTCCATGTCTGATATTTTTCTATTCTTGGAATATTTTCTATTATGGATATTCTTACTGCAACTGTTCACTGAATTTTAGCTAAGCTGTTATTGCATTCGAGCCCACATTTATACTACAGTACTAGAATTTCCTACAGAGTCTGCTAAATCAGAGGGGCCACACTCTATTCTGGTTTGGGTCCAAAAGAGATCTTTGTGTCTTTGTGCACATTTACCCCATCTTGGGTACAAAAGGAGTCTCTAGATTTGGCTAATACAGTTACCTTTTCCTTAAGCTATTTCTAGTGCAATACTAAAAATCCATGTTGCAATTAGTTGTCCAAGTCTTTCTTTTCAACATGACCATGAGCATCCTGACTTGAGAGCTTTGCTTTTCTTCAGAACCTAGGAGAGTTCCCAGCAGACAATGTGAGTTCCATCAATTTTCATTGAATTGAAGAGAACTATTGTGATGGAATGAGGGAAAGATCTCTAAATTAGGCAAGAAATGTTACTCAGTCTTCTTCCAGGTATTTTCCTTCTCATTTTGAAAAGGTTACTGATTTTGAGGTTGTAATTAAAAATTTAAAAATTACATTTGAGGAAATCTACACAGCTGTTGATTTTTAAGACTGAGTTTTTTCAATCAACACACTAGATTAATTGTGGGATCTCCCCTTTTCAAGAAATAACTTAATAATCTAGGCAGACAAACTAAGCACAAAAAATATAAGTACATGGAAGCTTACTCAGTTTGTCCAGACTATAGTATTATCCAAAACCTGCTGGGAAGTTGCTCTCTTTTGTAGTCTTAGAAGAAAGATAAACTGTTGAACAAATGTTGACTACCTGTTCTGATTCTCAAAGAAAATGAAATGAGTAATAGAAGCTTGGGGTGTCATGATTCTGACAGATTTATTGGTTAAATAAAAAACATGTCCAGTCATATACTCTAACAGCATAAAAATTAAGAAGTGATTTCTGTTGGTTTCTCATGGATGAGAGAGGGTAAACAAAAATAATAAAACCTTATTCTCCATTAACAACTTCTAGGGTCCTAAAGTTGGAATAGAAAAGAGACATGAAAATTAGCCATCTTTGAAATTAGCATGTTTTCTCTTAAAAAATACAAAAACCACATTTTGCTAATGTTTAAAATATTATTTTAATCAAAGAGCAAATTATATTATTTCCAAACTATTTTACACAGTGCCATATATTAGAAAGCACATGGGTGCTAGAGGTCATGTTCCCTGCATCAGTCGTTAACTGTCAATGGCTTAGATCATTTGCTATTCTTTGTGTTCCAGAGTCAGTAACCCAGTAAGTATGTCCTTTAAACAGTATGTACTCTGTTCTGTTATCAACCCTGAAAGGAACTAAATAAGACTGCTCCATGTTGGGCATGCCTGGTTCTCAGATAATTCAGGCTTGTAAATTTAAAGTTTCAAGGCAAGTATCCTCGGTATAACTACAATAGCAGGAAAACGCCAGTATAGTCTAGTGATAGAGCCCAGACCAGATGCTTAGGGCTTGCTAGAGGTTTAAATGTCAAAATATTTAAGCATTAAAAAAGCCTGTCAGGTAAGGAACTCCAAAACCTGTCAAAACTACATTGTTAATGGCTCTGTAATAAAACATGTCCCTGAGCACAAAGTGGAGGCAAGAAAGAGCTAAAGGTTTTACAACTGCTAGGAAGAATGTTTCTAATGGGACGCAAGCAGCAGTTATAAAAAGCATATATCACGAAGTATACAAGTGGTCAAAAAGAACTTGTCCTTTGTTTTGGACTAAATGTTTCTATTCCCCCAAAATTTGTATGTTGAAATTCTAACCCCCAATGTGATGGGATTAGGAGGTGGCCCTTTGGGAGGTAAATAGGTTATGAGAGTGGAGCCCTCATGAAAGGGATTAGTGCCCTTATAAAAGAAACCCCAAAGAGCTCTCTAGCCCTCTTTCTGCCAAGTGAGAAGACGAGAAGTAGTCAGCTTTCTGCAACCCAGAGGAAGGCCCTCACCAGAACGTGACCATTCTTGCACCCTGATCTTAGACTTCCAGCCTCCAGAACCTGAGAAATAAATTTCTGTTTATAAGCCACCCAGTCTATGGTACATTGTTATAGCAGCCCAAACTACCTAAGACACCCCTGATTTGAGTATTGCGGACATCTAAGTCTTAACTCAATATGGTGGGAGTTAGTTCTTGTTACCAAGGAGGCTATAACTGAATCCTGGGAATGGGCAAAAATTATTCACACCTGCAATGAACATTTATTTTATGCCTACTTTATGTTAAGTACTTTACAGTATTTATAAAAAATACACATGTCTTGTTGGACTAGATATATTGCAAACATGCCATCACTATCAGATTGGCGTATTGAAGTTACAAGTATTTAAACAACTCTGCCAGATCTCTAAAGAGAAGATTTTTAGGCAGCTATGAACCTAGAAAAATGAACAGCAGTTAGAGACCTAACAGAATTACAAAAAAAAAAAAAAAAAAAAAAAATGGATATCTAAATTAAAGAAGTATGAGAAATGCATGGAAACCAGCCAGAAATCTGAAGCCAGAGAACTGAAAGATCAAACCATTCTTCTCTAAAAGGAGAGAGAAAAAAAGTAGAGTTGAAAGGTTAAATAAAAACAGAAAAGTCATTCTTTCCAAAGGAAGCTAAATATATATGGGTGGAGAAGGAAAAGAATAAGGGTAAGTAAGTTTGCTCTAAATTATTTTCCCTGATGCCAACGAAATATCTAAAATAAATTTCTGATTGGTGTATATTATATAAACAAATACACAAAAATATATTCAAGAAAGCTGTATTGTATGTATTCAAAATATATACAATGTATTCAAAAATACATGTTAATTCAAGGACTTTCATTGGGGGAGTATATCAGATCCATCTAAAGTCATTTTTTAGAGAAGTTCTTCCCACTCCATCCCCAGGAGGGATCAAGATCTGGAGAAGGATCTTAATGTTGAGAAGTCCCCAATGATTCTGATTTACTTCCTAGAGTTTCAATCCACGTGTTTAGTTGGTGATTTACTGAGCCTGTGAAAAGGTCAGAGCACATGTCTGAGAGAAAAACTCACCTCTGGAAGACTCTCCTACTCCTGTAGCGGGAGATATTACCTAACTGGAGAGGGTCCCCATTTACATGTCAGACTTATTTGCTGTCTGCTTGATAGTCAAATGAACCCTGGGAATGAGGGAAGAGGATACAGGAGGAGAGGGAAGGAGGTTAGTTCCAAGATTTTGATAGATGAAAGGGAACATTTCCAGGTTGGGAGCCAATATCACAATGATCTTGGTATATCCCAGGAGGGAATTTCCTAATCTCTGCACAGATTTCTTTTCTTTTTATTGGAGAAGGCCCTATAAGAATCAGACGAAGCTGAGAAGGAGAGCTGGAAGGAGCTTTCTTGGCTTGAGAGAAAAGGACAGGAGGGAGAGAAAGGCTGAAGAGTTGTCTGTATTTCAGTGTCCAGCAGGCCAGGGAGCCAATGAGAGGTGGGAAGGCCACTGTGGGTGCTATTTATCAAGTCCTTCTGCCAAAGGCACCCACAGAAGGGACTGAGCTGTGGGGGCCTGGAAGGGAGGGTGTGGTACTGAGTGGCATCTCTATATAATCAGTATGTTTCAAACCTGGATGAGTGTGGCCAGAGACTAGGGGAAGGTTGGGGAATGGCCACTGTCTAAGAGCCTCTTCTAGGAGTTCCACCCCTGCAGGTAACTCCTTGCAATGTCAGCACTAAAGGAGAGAGGTGTGAAGGAGAAAAATATAGAAATTCCAGACAAGTGCACTGAGGGAATCAAGAAAGGGAGGACTCACTGTGGCCTCTCAGGTGCTGGAGGGGAGGCTTGAGGTGCTTGGAATCTCTGCCTCCTTCCTGTCTGCTTAGGTTCAACGAGAGCCTGGTTAAAGGCCCGGTTCAACACCACCCCCCATACCCCCATCTTTCTGCCAACACCACCCCCAGTCATCAGGCAAAAATGACCTCACTTCTCTTAGCCCTCTGCCTTCACTTTGGAGCCCTTAGTTGGTGACCCACTGTTCACTGCTGCCTATTTATTACTCTCTGCTTTGCACTGACCAAACTTGAGCCAGACTTCTCTCCTGCCTCAGGACCCCAAATCTGAGCAAGCTCTAAAACGCGTAACATTCACCCTGGTCAGCTTATCCCCCAAATCCTTGGACCACGGAGATGCATTTCTTGTCCAACCACGGTGGTCACGCGGTCAGTTAACTCCCTCTCATCTGCCCAATTTTCCCTTGCTGCTCTGTCCTCTTACCATACAGGAACAATCGCCGAATTGTTTGGGTTTGACACTGGCAGATTTCTGGGATCAGAGCGTTTTCCCTATTGCAATAGTCATCCTTTCTAATAGAGGTCTCTTCCTATCTTATCTAAAGTCCGGATTTGATTTTTTTTTTTTTTTTTTTTTTTTTTTGAGGTTAGCGTGTAGTTAAGAGTGATCCCAGGTGAGTCTGAGCCCCCATTGATGGGGAATGAAGCGTTGGGGTCCCAGGTCATTTGACTTTCTCTTGGTAAAGGCAAGGAGGCCTGAAATGCACAGCTGTTTCTTGAACTTCAACTTTCTAAAGGAGAACGAATTTCTAAACGTGGAGGTTCGAGGTTTGCGCTCTTGGAGCCTCAAGCTGGGCAAAGGAATTGCTGGTTGAAAAACACCTTTGGGATCACTGCTAAGGGCGAGGGATGTGCTTGGGAATGATTTGGGGAGGGGACAGAGGAGTGAGGGGTGGGACACGCGGGGGCAGAAGTGGGAGGTACAGGAGGAGTTACTAGAACCGCGCTGCTGTGGGCGAGCTGGGGAGGGGTGGGGGCGAGGGTAGGGTGGAGGGTGGTCTTGTAGCCTCAGCACCCCGAGGTCTTGGAGAGGAGGCAGCGGCGGCCAGAGCAGCAGCAGCAACAGCGAGCGGGACGGAGTTAGGACCGCTCGGAGCTCCCGGGTCTCGAGGTAGTACAAGGTTTGCAATCCTTCCACTTGCTGCCAGTTGCAGAAGAAGATCTGCTTTTTAAGTGAAACGTACATGCCACCCCTCCGAGGGCTGCGGCTTGCTCGGGCTTGCTTCTTTGCTTCTCCCTTTTCCGGCCCTCGCGCTCACTCTTTAATCTGTCCGCGCCCCTAAGTTTGCCGAGAGCTCGCTGCCCGCGCAGAGCAGGGACCCGGCCAGGCGCCGCGGGCGGGGGCGGGGAGCCGGAGAGCCGCAATCCAGAGGCATCGCGGGCCATGTATATTTCATCAAATGGACTTGGGGTGCGTCGCGTCTCGCAGACATCAACGCTATGTGCAGTGACATTTCTGACTTGAGTGGAGGAATGCGCGAAGGAAGCCCGGGCGAAATTGGTACTAGAGGATCTTCTTGGCGCCAAGGCTAATTGTCCTGATTGATGCCCCTTCTGCCTAAGCTCAACGTCTTCATCTGAAATAAAATGAAAGCGGTGCCAGGCGGGATAGAACCGCCTGGCCGCTGGTTCTGATCCCCAGGAATCAGGAAAGCGTCCGGCAGCTTTAAAAAAGGTGGGGGAGGGGGAGAAGAAATAGAAATAGAAAAAAAAAAAAAAAATCCCTCAGTAAAAGTTTAGGCGAGAAGTGGCAGAGGCAGCGGCGCGAGGAGGCGCGGAGAGAGCCGGCGAGCAGGGGACCGGGCCGGCCAGACCTCCGAAGGCTGCGGTTTCATTATCAATATCACTGTATTTTTGGAGGGAGAGGCACCTTTCTCGTCCTCTCTTCCTCTCCGCCCACCCCGACTCCCTCCCCCTCATCTACCTGTCAAAGTCACTGATCTTTTGCATTTCGGAAGAGGACGTCAACGGGAAGGAATCCCCCCTCTCGGTGCGGGCTCCGAGAGGGGGCGACGCGCAGGAGGCTCCCTCCCGGGGGCCGGAGGCGAAGGTAACTAAGCGGCGGGCAGTGGCGTGCCGGCGCGGGGTGCTGGGTCCGCAGGGTCCCCTCCCGCAGTCGGTTGGGAGCGATCGGGACCCCGGGGCGGCGGCGGCAGCGGCTCGGGTCCACCCCCCCACTCCTCCCGCTCCTCCCGCGCCCGGGAGGAGGCTCCGCGGGAGCTGCCGCCGCCCGCCCGTGCTCCTCCCGCGGGCTCCGCTGCTGCGGCCGCCGCCCGAGGCGGACCAGGCTGGGCAGGGCCGACGCCCCGCGCGGTCGGCTGGGTTCCCGGCCCCGCGCAAGGGTAAGCGGGCCACACGGTGAGTGCCGCGGCTTCCCTCTCCTTCAGCGACCCGCGCCTCTCGTCTTTGCCCCACTCCCCGGAGCGGGCTCCCTCCCTCCCTCCGCCCCCCGCTGCAATCCACAGGCGGGAGGGAAGGCTCCGGGTGGGCGAGGAACTTTGGAAAGCGCCTTGAGGAGGCAGCGCGCGGAGCCTCTGCGCGCACACACGGCCCGCACGCGCTCCCACCCACACACGAGTCTTCCTGGGTGAGCGCCCCGAGCTCTGTCGTGTCCGGAGCCCGGCGCCCGGTCGGTGCCCCGATCCGCGGACTCGCAGGCACACCGCGCTGTCTCTCGCTCACACGCACCTGACCCACACAACGCGCGGGAGGGTGGTGGTGGTGGTTGTTTCTTTCGCCAATTGTCTTTGCTCTGGGGGAAAACAGAAAACAAAAAAAACTTGCCCTGTAGCCGGCCTGTGGAGCTGGTGGCCACACCGAGAGCTTTTGAAGTCTCCTTCTTTTAATCTCCTTTATTGGTGCGAAATTAAAGCATTACTATCGCATGTTGTGCAGCTAGGGAGAAGGGAAAATTGAAAGAAGGAAAGACTTGGTGTAGGAATGCTTTTTGGAAGATTTTCTCAGATTCTTTCCTGGCATCATGTTAATCAGTTGATGGTTTCGGCTAGGGACATTGAATTGCTCTCCAGTATGGATCTGTGGATATCTATATATAATACAGGTATCACTGAACATTATTGGGCCCAAAATAACCAATTAAGTGATTCATACGAGCGAAAACTTAGGAAAAAAAAGAAAGTACGCCCTCTGCTGTCTATTTTAGTAACCTCACCCGGGGACCTTTTTTTTTTTTTTTTTTTTTTTCTTCCAGAAATCCACTTAAGAGTAGGTTGTCATCTTACAAGGCAAGGGATGAAAATTCCTAGCGGGGATTTTAAAGCAACTTTATTTGCAAAAGTCGCAGGTTGAGTTCCTATTGTTGCCTCAGATATAGATTTCCAGAGAACAGAGGCTTTTGTTCTCCCCTTCCTTCCCGGTTCTTCTCTTTACACAGGGAATAATGGAGCTACTAGTTATAACAATTTGTCAATCTTTAGAACGGAAAATTCTGAGTAAGATCCAGAATTCCACTAAACATATGGTGAATCTGGCAGTAGATTTGCTCTAGACATAAAGCCCCATTTTATAACTGAAAATATGAAAAGTTTTCTTCACTTACAGAAGTGAAAGAAAAAAAAACTAGAAAGATCTTCCATCAAAATCATTTATTCAAATATGCTTAGTGGTTTAGCTTGTTGGAAAGTTTTCCAGAAATCCTCTTTTTTGAAGGAGAGGCAAGGTTTTTCTGATTTGCCTGGCTCTTAAGGAGCATCTCTAACCTGTGAGGGAATTAACAGCCCCACATTTCACTAAGTATTTTGAACTGTGTCACTTTGACTACCTTACCTACCTCCTTTTCTCTTTGGTAAAAGAAAAGTAGCTCAGTAACTGTCCAAGATTCTTTTTGAAGACAGGCAAGTTTCAGTTTTTCATTAAGATAAAATTTGGATCTCTGCATGTGGATCAGCATACAAAGAAAACAGTGCATCAAATATTTCCCGCCTTACACACATAAGGGATATATTTTTTCTTTTCTAGATGCCATGAAATGAGAATATTTTACCACTAATGACCAACATAAGGACATTCAGGATTCTGTATATGGGTCTATTAACTTAGTGATATTTTCTATTGTAAAATTTAAGAGGAATAATCTTAAAAACTTTGTAAGGAAACAGTTTATTTTATTTGGACATAAAGCTGTTTTCCTACTGAGATTTTTGTTTTGTCAGTTTTGTTAGCTTTCACTGGGCATATGTGTTAAAGTGATTCAGGTTAGTTCTTGTTTAGGTGGAGGCTAATATATTTTGCAGTTTTCCTTTGTATATTTGCCATTGATGCAAATATCTGTCTTTGCATTCACTGTTATTCTGAAAAACATCAGGTAATATGTTAAAAAAAAGTTAAACCATCACACATTTAGTTGATAAGTTTTCTAAGTGTTGTTATAATTTGGAGTTTTAGAGTTACAAAAGCACTGAGTCACTTGGAAAAAAATAAAATTTCATTTAAGTCAGAAAACCAATTATATGTTAACATTGAGAAATACACGTGTGTCCATTATATTGTTTAATACAAAAGATTATATTAGTAAAGTCTTAGGTTAGTAAGAGATTTAGCATATTTTTAAAAATAATTTTATTTTCAGAATCCAGAGTTGTGTTTCAAAACTTCAGGTGGGTATAGATTTTCTCTATTTGAGACCCTGGATATCTCCACTCCCCTGTATGAGAATGAAAGATTTGTTGTTCAGTTGATAATTAAATGCCAGATTTCTTCTAGGCTAAACTGATTCTGAAATAATTTTATATATGATCACATCTCCAAACACCCTGCAAAATATGTGCTAATTTATCTTATCAGGCTTCTCTCAGTGGATATAGAGATCTTTCAAATACTAAGGTATGTTATTTGGTTTTATTAAGAGTCTCATGATAGGTAGTTGCTCATAATATCCAATCAAATATGAGTAAGATATGCCAGTGATGTTGAAGTACATGTTAAATTCCTTATATTTTGAGAGTTAGAAATGTATGTTTCCCTTTAAGGTGTCTGGAAAATGCTTTCTTCACGACAGATAAATAAGTGCAAAGAGCATTTAATATATGTTAAAATATCTCATGTAATAAATTTCATTATGACTGTGTTGGAAGCTACTAATTTTGATAGGTTTTGGAGTTTGTATATCTTTACCTCTTTATATGTTTCACACAATGATGTATGATTACAGTGAATTTTCCTTTTGTTCCTTCCCATTCAGAAACATGCATATTTATAAAATTCTTAATGTCTATAAGAAATGAGTCAATAGCTGTCTATTTCAGGTGTTCCTGAAGAGCTGAAAATTTATGAAATAAATAGCCTACTACCACCACCCCTACCTCCTAGTGAGATTATATAATAAAACTAATGCTGAAACCCAGTTAAAGTTAGTAGATTTACTGGCAGTATTTTTCTCTCAGTTGATGAAATTGGCAGTTGCTTTTGGAATATAATTGTCTATCATTTTAACCATTATTTCTTCCATGTAATATTATGGGAGGCTTTTTTATTCTGATAAATGAGATAAAGGGCCTGTGAAATGTTTTCTGCAAAGTTAATCCAAGGTGGAAAGGAATTAGTTACAAAATCCTGGAAAAGTATGTGTACCATGTATTGTGTTCTATGCAAAGACATTTTATAGCCCGTTTTAGTCCTGATCAGTAGTATCTGTCAACCTGAAGGCCATGACATAATTTTATATTTTTTCATTGGCTCCACAAGTTTATACACCAGCAGTATATGGAGTACTCACATCATGTTAATGGGTATTTTTATCTAAGAGGACTTCTCAGGACTTTAGTTCACAGGTAGAGATGATGGCATTTTTTGATTTCAGTAATTCCCAAGGTTCGCAAAATAAAGAGCTAGAACTGGAGTTGTCCAGAGCTTTTCTGAAGCTGCTCTTGTTTAGGTGATATGGACACCTGAAACAAATTCAAAGGCCACATAACTGGCAGTTAGTTCAGTTATGGGCAGGAAGGGATGCAGTTAGTATATTAAGTCCCAAAATCTGTCATTGAATGTCCTTCTCATAATCGGTTTGCCTAGCTTTTTGCTGTGATGACCTAGCTTTTAAGAAGCTATTGATAATTTTAACCTGGTTGAAAGCATAACCAGATGGGAACAAGTGCCATTAGGTAGTGGAGATTAAGGTGTAAATAATGTCCTGTTTTTACATCATTTTATTTTCTTTGAAAACTCTATAGTTTTCAAGCAAAATTTCTAGCAAATTCCTGATTTTCACAGAGGCATCTTTCCCACTGTGTGTCGTGGAAGTTCATAGATTTAATTTCTTACTAATTTGAAGTTAAGAGAATTTTCTTTGAAGTATATGTGGCACTAAAAAGTAAGGAGACCCTGAAATGAAGGATACCTATTAGGCAATACTACAAACATAAAAACTATAATGAAATCAAATAATTATGTTAAAGAACGGCTTAGTGACCCTCTCTGCTCCTGATCTGTAATATGCTGTGGTCAATATCTTTTTCTGTGTCAATGGGAGCTCATTAAATGTAAATTCTGCAGACTAACTGAGCCATGCCATATTAGTGCTTGCCAAAGCTTGACATTTTTAATACATTAATAATATGTCTGTAATGTAATGGAAAACTATTAATCACAACTGGTTATGTGCCAGAAATTTAAGCTATAATTGGCTGCTTCTTGTCAAGAATGTCGGTCGCGCAGTCCTGCAACTGCGTAAAATTCAAATATCTTGCACCCTCTGCATTTTTCCTTGTCAGTTGTCTAAATTCGATCAGTGGTATAGTCCATAATTCTGTGTAATGACCATCATTATAATTCTGGTATACTTTAATGAGAATTCGTTATATTGGGATTTTATTGTGTCAGGAGATAGTAACAGGTTCACATATATTTCCTTAGTGTCCACATTTTTCATGTACAAATGTATGATTACACTTTATTGTGAGATTCCAGTAAGGCAAAATGTGGATGAGGACAGAGTAAACAAGAATGAATGGATTAAGGGAACAACATTTATTGTTTGTTTGTTTGTTTTTTAAAGTGAAGACTAATCTTAGGCGGCTTTCAGAAATGTACACTTAAAGTCATATTTTTAAAATAATATTAAAAATCAACACATAATGCTCACTCAGTTCAAACTCAAAGTCAATTCCAGGTCTTCAAGTTTATATTGTTCTTGATAAATAAGTTGCTGAGGATTCGAAACTAAGAATTGAAGTTAATAATTTCTGACCTAGTACATTTTACAGCACTGTAGCTGTAATGCTCACTCCCCCCACCCCACCCCCAGAAAGTCTTGTTTCCTCTTATAATAAAGAAATAAACACAGTTAGAAAATGTATCTAGAAAATGTAGATTTGTATCATTTTAACATCTTTTTAGATTATTAATTGTCAAATTGTTGGATGTTTCTGAAAATATCAACTTAAAAATTATGGTACTAATGGATCTGAAAAAAAGCAGAAGGCTGTGTTAGCCACAACACATGCTAATCTGTGAGTTTTTTCTTTTTAGCTTAAGATTTCAAAATATGTTCAACACAGTGTAGTCTGTACATTACGAGGAAGAGGCAGATTCAGATCTGTAGTTTATACATGTTTAGACCAACTGCTAATTATTGCTTCATAGGAACTCAAATATTCAACACTTTTCCTAACAGAAAATATCACAAATTGCAGCTGTATGATAACATTTTATGAATTGAATATTATGAAAATTGCACTCGCATCCATAAAGCAATTATTATAAATTACTTTGCTATGGAAACACAATTCAACCATCTGTTGGCATTTCATAATCTCTGTGGCTTAGTTCATTTTAAGATGGCACACTATTTGAGTATAGTGAATTCCCTTTATAAGACTGTTTGAAGATAGTGAACTTCTATATTTAAACTGTTCAATGTGAATTGAAGGGTCTATTATGGAATTTTCCAATACTGTAGGGTTTTTTGTCCTTTTTGAATTGTTTTAAAAATAGTCAATTATTTGGACTATGAATATGAACCAACTAATTAAGCAAACACACTTTTTTAACACTTAGAATCCAAATATTAGTATTTGTTTAGATTTGGATAGTGACCTCTAATGAGAAAAGTTGCCAGTTAAATTCACCAGTAACTCGTACCCATTTATAAAGGCTGCATTATCAGTTAAACAAAAGTACTTTTAAACAGTAATTTTTATTTTCTCTTAGAATTAGTGTGATATTATTCAGCTTCATGGCCTGTTAACTCACCCTCAGCTATTTTTATATGTGCATTTTAAATTCTGTGTTTTACTACAGAGCTTTTAGTTTTAAAGCAGCATATAATGTTTGCCTTTGGGACAAATTCTCTTCTGTTACAGAAAGTAACTGCAAATGCAGATGTAATAGCTATTAAAAGATGGAAGAAAATAGAAAATTCATAGGAAAATTTGCTCCTTTGGTTTTATTTTTGAATATTTTTTCAGAAACCCAAGTATCTTTATCACTAAATGAAACTACACAAAAGATGTTAAATTCTTCCAATATAATGAGCAAATCTAAAGGGACAGGCTTGTGCCAACAATGCTGCTTTTCACTCCAGCTAACAAAAGCTAAGAGACGTACAAGGAGTTTGGAGAGTTTTGGGGTCTCTTTGCCAAGAGACAAAAGGCATACAAGTAGTTGTCATTTTTTCGTCATTGTTACAAAAGCACCCATTTCCCCCACTGTTCTCTTGGAAGATTTTCTAGCACTGCAGTGTATGAGAAATATTTAAAATCTAGCTGCTTGCGCTCAGTCTTGTCAAGATGGAAATGTAATTTTTGAAGCGAAAACTTGTAACTCACCTGGAACACACACATCTGTCTTTGTTATGGAAGAGTTAAATCCCTCTTATAGAAATTCTCCCTGATGTGAATGATTTCCGAGGTTTGCTCATTCTAGCAAAGCAGCTGAATAAAGGTTATCCATAGTACACCAATTTGCTTTCTATTGCATCAAACCTCCAAAATGTCAACATATCATACATTTTGTAGTGCATTGATTCGGGGACAATAACTCTTATTCTTATTGTTTCTAAAAGGGTGTTGGAGCCAGAAGAAAAGAATGATCGATGGGAAACAGACACCGGGATACAGACACTCATCCTTTTGCTTCCGATACTGATATCTCAGCCCCTCTGAGCATCTCTTGTGAGCTGTGAGCGTTGAGGATCACTCAGGGTTATCGGACGTACAATGGGAGAGCCATCACTTTTCTAAATCGTTATCTGCTACTGGACATCTTTTACAAAAACCAAACTAGACCTGAGTCTAATAGATATGTTCTAGGACAAAGAAAAACCTGCCAGTTGTTGTTAACGTCTAACACACAAGTATGTTAGGCTTCCACCAAAGTCCTCAGTATCCCTGAACATGCACAATACCTTAACCTTCACATTTGGTTTTGGAATCTGCTTTGAGGTCTCATCCTCTTCTTCTTCTTTTTTAAATTTTGTTTTTTAAATATACAGACCTACCTACATATAGACATATATATGTATATGTAAAAGAGACACAGATCACAGATAAGCAAACTCTGCTTTAGTTTCCACCAAGATTACAAAGAATTTAGAGATGTATTTGTCAAGATTCCTGTCGATTCATGCCCTGTGGGTTACAGTGTCCTCAGTGATGCAGCCCTACCCTTTGGTGTGGGGACATTATGACGTGTGTAAGACTCAGATTTACACAGAAGAAGGGAAAGTCTGGGATTACATGGCCTGTCAGCCGGAATCCACGGACATGACAAAATATCTGAAAGTGAAACTGGATCCTCCGGATATTACCTGTGGAGACCCTCCTGAGACATTCTGTGCAATGGTGAGACAACCTTTTTGAATAGAATATTTTATATAAATGAGGCCTAATCGTGTATGCATACAAATGTGGTGAGTGTGAAGACTTAATTTATGCAATGAGCTGCATCTGCAAATGGCCGATTTGTGTTAACAGGCTAGCTTCATTCTCTGTGGAGGCTTGCACTACCTGGAATCACAATTTGCACTGTGTGATTGATGCACTGGAACTTTCTGCTTCCCTGCAAACCAAAAGTTTCACTGAGGCAGGTGAACTATATATGTATTGTAAAAGAAAAAGTCCAATTGAAGGTTGAATATCAGATAGGAAGTTGGGAATATGATTAGGTCAGATGTTTTATGGTAAGGATAAAATCTGTTGGCACACCAGTTTTAAAAACACAAAGGTTTTTTCACATACATGTGTAAGGCCAGTCCCAAATTTCACAGTTCAAGGCTAGATTTGATCTCATGGTTTCTTCATCAGGAAGCTGATTTGGTTAGGAGAAGTCCTTGGTTCGGAGACTAGCGAGAAGAAAAGCAGGGGAGAGAGGGACTGAAGCCTTCTAAGAAACTTTTCCAGAAAAGACTTATTTGCCAACACACACAGCCCCTTATTCTTAAAGGTGGCAATTTTCTATGGGTATTTTAAAGATGAATGTTAAAAACATTTGCTGAAAAGTAATGACCTTGGCATACAAATTCAGATACTACCCTTTTGATAAGGAAAGTTACAGAATTCATTGTTCTCATGGTGTATGCAAGTCTTTTTCTGGGTGTAAATTTAAATGCTATGTGGAAAGGTAACACCAGAGTGACACATTGAATTTTCACTAAAGACATAGCTGAAAATATACCTATAAGGTATTACTAAAGAGTTTGGTGATTAAAACGGTATAAATTAATGTGCTAAAGAATTCAATGTGTTCATTTGGTTTATGTTGTTGTTTTTTATTTTAGGGGGTCTTTATTTGATGCAAGAAATGTGATCCCGTTTTTCTCCACATAACAGATATAATTGTATGGCAGATTTTAATAGTGTTCTTACCTGACTTTATTATCTTGAACCTGGCCTGGCATTTTCAGAATAGTGAAACTATTAATCACGTAGCATCTGTTCACAGTCCCCAGTGAGTTAAATTAGCATAAAATCATCTTAGACTTAGCACTATAGAAAAGGTTTTGTAAGAGGAAACAATTTTGAGCAATAAAGAGTGTTTTCACCTAAAAGCTAAGGACTTGCCATTTTTCAGAAGTGCCTTTGGGAACTGGTTTGAATTATAGTCTAAACCTGATTTTGTGGAGAGTGAGAAAAAGAGCTTGGCTATTAGGTGTCACTATGACTAAAGTGCCCTGAAAGACTAAATATTTCAAAGAGAGGACCCGTCTCTCTGGGAAACAGGTATGTGCTTTGCAAAGAAGTTGCATTTTAGAAACAGAGATTTTCAGAGAAGGAGTTTATTCAAACACATTAGCAAAACTATAGTAAATCTGTAAAGGAGCAGAGGGGCATTGTTGGCTTTATATAAAATCATTAATCATTTCATGTCAAAGGTCAGGTTTAAGATCTCATTGCAAATCTGGGGTGAAATTGCTGTGCAATCTTCCACCACATATAGCAGAGCACGAGTTCTGGGCCAACTTTTCGTGTTATTAAGAGTAGTCTAGCTCTATATATCGGTTTACATGACACTTGTAACAGTATGCCTCTTCTGGAATTGTTTAATAATTTGCAGATCTAGGTAAAATAGCAAATATCCTTTCTCAGGGTGCTGTTTCCACTTGCCCTATGTGATGTGTTAAAGGTGTGATTTGTTGTGCAGTTTCTCTGATCTCAGCCTCTGGCCAGAGAATGCTAGCTCAGCACTGTGCCTGTCCGTCAACTTGAAGAGTTCACTTGGTGTCTTCACATGCCTCTTTGTCCCACCATGAGCAGGAAAGGACTCATTACAGACCTTCCCACACCTGCCTTTTACAGGGACACGGTCTCAGTTCCTTAAACAAGCCAATTCCTACCAATCCACTGGCTAGGTGATATTAGAGACCAAATGAGAAAAAAAGAATGAAAATGATATCTCTCAGCTTTCTCAGGTGCAGTAACATGTGTACTTCGTATATTCACACAAAACCTCATAGGACAGTCTTTTAAAAGGCTGCATCTTAGTATGATGCAAATATTTGGAAACCTTGGTGGATTTACACTGGTTATTGAGCAGAATGGCTTTCCAAGGGAAAGTGTATGTTTTGTAAGATGCTATCTATCAATGCTTAATTTATATTCCTTAATATGCGTGTGATTTGGCATAACAAATAACTCTTTGTATGCATATTATATGCCACGTCAATGATAATGGTCTAATATAGCAACACTTCCTCTGCAGTTTTGGATTTCCCTAAAACTCTTTAGTGTAAGGGTTCCTGACACAAGGCTGTAAAACTGTCTCAGGATGCTGTCATATCAGACCTGTTTAGGTGCTCCTTAGCCCAAGGTCTAATGGGGATCCATAAAGTCATTTGTGTTATGACTTACACATTCTCCCCTCCTTGACACTTGCATCCATACCTGCTCCCTCGGAGTCATTATGGCCTATTACATCAGGGGAGCTGCCACATAAGCACAATCGATACTTAGTCCCTATATGCAAATGTTTGCTGCACGATGGTTTAAGAAATCACTTGCTCAGGTAGTGACACCCTTATTAGCTGTGACTATAACAATTCCAAGCACCGAGGGGACATTTGGTTAGAGAAATATCCTATAATTCCCATAGCTGACTTATTTAATATCAAGTTGAAGTTCATTGGTGTTGCGGTAAGAGTCTGTGTTGCTGCTTTTTGGATTTGCTCCATCATTACATGCCAGTGACTATCCATGAATGCTGCATTTATTTTAATAGAGAGTGAAATCTTAGGGGAAAATGAGCATATGATTGCATTTAACAATAAGTCTCTGCTTGTTAACCTAGATGACATACTTAATAAATCTGCAATGTCAAATAATTTAAAATTGTTGTATATTAATTGTACCACTATTTATAAACATTAGTTTTCCAAGAGAATTCTGCCATTTCTATTGATGACAGTGGAATAAGGAGGAAAACCACATATGTCTGGATTATGTGTACTGAAAATCATACTTTTTAAAAAATTTAACATTTCTTTAAGTTCATGGTGGCTACAAAAGATCTCTGTTTTTGTTAAGGGAGAAGAATCTGAAAGGTAGAGGAGTACTAACCTTTTTTGTCTTTTTAGGCTGGGATAAAATGTTTGTATAGATCCTGTCCTTTCAGCCACTTTAAACACTTCAGGTAGCATAGCTTTGTCAGAAGACACAGATCATCTAGTGACTACGATTTATTTCAATTTGCATAAAGAGCAGATAGAATGATCTGAACCAGTGTATAAAGCTGAAGGGACAACACGAAGCTATGACTTGTTCATTATGTTTAAGCAAACTTAGCTGTCATATTTCCATGCAACACACCAGTGGCTTAAAAATGGCAAAATTATCTGCAATTTTCTCCAGCCTGCAGCTAATTTTCTGGATAAGTTAAACAGAAGCTTTGAGAAGAAGCCTACAGACAGAAAAAGTCATGTGCATTTGTACAATTTATGGCCCAGAAGTGCTGATGACTGTAGAAATGGGAACCCTTGAGTGGTGCGATGGATTTCAGAGCCAATCAAAACTAAATTAGGAAACAAAGATTATTAAAAAGTCTTCTGTGCGTGTAATTTTGGCATAATATTATGAGGTGGACATTAAATGTTTCCCTTGGAGACTTTTGGCATCATTAGTGCAGCACGCCTTTAATTACAAGTCATCTCATATTACTAAAAAAAATGGAGAAAATAAAGTACTCTGAGGTGTAGTTAGCAACACTCTCATTATGTTTACTGAAATAATTAAAAGAAAGAATGTAATTTTTCTAAATAAAGTGTCAGAATTTGAAATGAAAATGGATTTTCTTTAGGAAATTTACTAATGTGTGCCTGAGCTCTTGATAGGCATTTATTCAAGTACCTTAACAGGTCTATTAATGATCATTCTATATTGTGCTATTTCTAGATAGACTCTTATTAAGAGAAAGAAAACTTTAATTACTGTAAGCAGTGTGAATAGAGCATATTTCATTATGTTCAAATGGAATTTACAAAGTAGTAGAAAGCCTTTGTGTGTTATGATTTCAGAGGAATCCCATGGGATGAATGAGTGGTAATGCTTAGTCTCGGGGCTATCCATAACTTACATTTCTGATTTGACATCCACTCAGGTTGCCATCTGGTGGCTATTGGGTGGCCTATGAGAAATCAGTTTGATAACTCAGTAACATTTTCACTGACAAGGAATTAATATCAATTTTCCAAAAACTGGAAATGACTGATTTACGTAATAGTCAAATAATCTTAAAAATATACTCTGTTCACATGAGAAATAATTCAATCAATGAAGTTTTAATAATAGTGACATCTTTCATTTGAACTGATTTATCCTTTAATTATGCCAGAATGGAATGTTTAAAATTCTTTCATTATTAACACTTCATTGTTATTAGTTCATTATTTAGGCTTGTTTCTTAGAAAAGTTTAATTCATGTTTGTAATGAATTAATTTCCATGGAAATCAATCTTTCTGATATATCACTGTATCAAGTATTTCCTTGTTGAGGAGTCTACAGTAGCTCCTTATTATCAATTGCATCCAGAAGTATACTATTTGCTTTTTTAATCTGGGTGCATAAAGCCTTATTTCCCACTACTTTCCATCAGGACCCTATGGCATGTCCAGGGGACTTGGGCTGGCATTCTGATTGGAAGGTGCCTACTGGATTTGGGCTGAAGCTGCACTGGCATAGCATGTACTGTTTATGGGGGAGGCCTTGAGAAAGAGCTGATAAAGATCACGGTGGGGCTAACAAAACCTGAAACTACCTCATATTCACTGTTCCCAGACAGTGTTCTCTATGCACAAGTGCTCTTGTTTCTGTTGGCCTAACGCTTCACAAATATTATTGCAGACTACTGTGTGTGCAAAGAAGTGAACAGAGCAGTAAGCATGTGCAAAACCTAGTGGTGGTGATGAGAAGCAGTGTCAAATAATACATGGATCCTGCTGCCAAAAGAAGTAGAGTCCTGAGCAAAATTAATACAAAGCAGTGTGTATCCACGGGATGGGAGAATAAAGAAGTAAGACCAGCAGTCAGAATTTAAAGATGAAATATAATTTTGAAGCATGTCAGAGGGCCACTTGGAAAATACTATCAAATAGCCAAGTGCCTAATGTTTAACAGTGTCAGAAACAGGGAGGGAAAAAGCTGGATGGAGCAGATGGAGATACACCATTTTAATGACAACCTGGTGGCCTGGTTAATGGTGGAATGACTTCTTATATCTAGAAGGACGAAAGAGGAACAAAAAACCATAGAACCTGATGAGCTAGACATATATATTTCATATATACATATATGTATGTATACATGAGAATACTTCAAAAAGTTCATGGAAAAATACGAATCTTTCCATAAACTTTTTTTTTTTTTTTTTTAAAGATGACCAATAAAGGGATCTTAACCCTTGACTTGTAGTTTTCTGCACCACGCTCACCCAGTGAGCTAACCGGCCATCCCTATATGGGATCCGAACCCGGGGCCTTGGTGTTATCAGCACCACACTGCTGAGTGAGCCATGGGCCAGCCTTTTCCATGAACTTTTTGAAGTACCTTTATAGATAGATAGATCTTAATTTAGGAGATGTTGGAGTATTCTGAAAAAGATCATCATGGCTCACCTACCTGGAGCTCCAGATTTATGTAAAGATTAGGGGAAACATTTAACTGGATGCAGAAATGCAAGAGTTTTAAAGGTGAAACACGAGACTTCAGAAAAATGACTGCCTTGTGGTTGACTACTCTGAGTTACCATCTTGAGTCCCCCAAGACATAACCTTATCTGTTCTTCATCTAGACGAATGTCAGTTGAACAATGTGAGAAGCAGTGTCCTAAAATACCATAGTCTGTCTGGACCGTTTTAAGTCTATCAGGCAATATTATCCAGACTTTTGAGGAGCTTGCTTTGCTTTTCTTTGGGTTTTTTTTTTTTTTTTTTACATGGGTCTTAGGCTGGTATCTTGATCCTCTGATTTGGAGGACTAGTGTCATCACACAAGCAGACCCTCTTCTCATGTGAACTCCCATCTTTACCAGGATAAGCAGAAGACATTCCTTTTGTTTGGTATAGTCGGTCCTCCTCTACACGTACCCTGACCCCACTCATTCTTCAAGGTCTAGTTAGAGTTAGTTTCTTTGTACACCTCTTGTCAATTTCAGCTTATATCATTCTCCTGACCTTTTAACTCCTTCTGCTATATCCAACTACTTGTCTGTCTACCTGTCTTTCTGTCTGTGTATCATCTATATCTGTATCTATATATTTATACATCTGTATATCTAGATAGATATATAGATAGATAGATATAGTCATCAGCATTACCTGTTCCTCTACCATACACCGCCATTTAACTCCTTATCAGATCTTATGGATTTATACAGCCACTTGCACACTTGTTTCGTGTTTGCTGTATGCTGACACTTTAACCACATCTCTGACTCTTTAAATGAGATAATATGTGAGAGAGCCACCATACTTGCTGATGCATAATAGGACTGCAGCAGAGACTATGTTGTTTTTATACCTCATAGAATTTAACGTAGTCCTAGGCAATGAATCAATAACAATGTGGTTTTAGCTGATTAGTTGATCAATTGATTGAATATAGTATTTGATTACCCGAATGTTTTCTGTTTCTTGAGAATTTCTGTCATAAATCTAATGTATGTTTTTTTCCTCTGTAAATTAAGAGACAACTAGAAAAATTTAGCTAGTGCACTTGGGCAATTCATGATAATGTTCTCAAAAGAGAGTAGAGGCAAAATCTACTCTAAGATCTGATGCTGAGAGTATCTATCGTCTATGTGTCTGTTTATCTATCTAGACTATATATGAGGGATTATTTTCCATTTATACTTAAATATTTTAATAATATTTTTCTGATATAAATAATTCTCATTTATTATAGATAATTTGAAAAAGATATAAAGGCATAACATACAACATTGAAATTATTTTTGCCATATTTCTTAGAAGTCTCTCTCCATAAACATAACAATTTGTTTTACAAACTTCGAGTCATGTCACATGTAGTTTTTCATCCTTTTTTTACTTACTACTATGTTTTCCACATTTATTTATGTTATTATATGTTTTCAAAATATGATTGTACTAGCTCTAAATATTATATTATGTGTACATACAATATTTATTTAATTATCTTCCCATCTTGACAACTTGATGTTCTTTCCATTTTTTTTTCTCTGTTGGTTATAATGCTGTGATGAACATATATCAGGATAGTCTCTATCTAAACAGATCCTCCTCCCACTACCAAACCTTGCGCATTAAATGAACATATTTTTAGAATATTGAGCTCATTGTACTGTATTTAGTTGCGGCTAAAGGGAAGAGCTGTATTCCTTTGTGCTCAAGGATGGAATCGCCACTAAATTGAATGGACACTCTATATGTCAGACATGGGGCAAGAGGTGTCCTGGGACTTAGGCAGGTCCCTCTGTCTGGGCCTTGCAGTCTTCTGTCTGGACCTGAGAGTGCCTCTGGTAGTAGAAGGAAGACGGCTTTGGCCCCACGGTGGAGAGTCATGTCAGGAGACCTCTTTAGGAATAATAAGCTGTAGATGAGTAAATTACACCTTGTAAACTATACCTGTAGCTTTAAAACTTGCTTTAAATTGATCCTCAGTGAGAAATACATTTTTTGTTGGAACTCAGTAAACGCACACTTATCCACACACACACACACACAGCCAAAACAAAAGCTTTACAAAACAGTGCTTACCCTGTCTGTGTGCTATGACCTTTGCTATTTTTTCTTCCTTTATATTCCTTTCTCTTTTTTAACAAATTATTAAAAATTATACATTAATTATGATCCTCAAATTATTTGTAGCATTTTTTTTTTAAATTTTATTTTGTCGATATACATTGTGGCTGATTATTGCTCCCCATCACCAAAACCTCCCTCCCTTCTCCCTCCCCCCCTCCCCCCCAACAATGTCCTTTATTATTCGTAGCATTTTTAAAACTTGGATAAATGGGAAAATACTGTGCATATCACTGTATAATTTTCTTTTTTAAATTCTACATTATGTTTTTGAGATAAACTGTTGTATTGTATTCTACCACATGGATATTTCTCCAACCAGTCTTCTATTTATAGACGTTTAGATTGTTTGGTTTTTACACTTTAAGGCTCTTGACTGGTATTATCAAATTTTTCACCAGAAAGATAGTCAACAATTTATACTACCACCAGCATGTTATGAAAATGTGCTAGTCACTAGTCCTCATCAATACTGTACATTATATTCTTAAAGTTTCTTCTAATACAGGCCCTTAGCAGATAAATGAGGATATATAGTTTACCAAAAAGGATAATGATAAAATTATCCTAATTCCCACCACCCTTTCAGATAAGGTTATAAATTTTAATATCTGATATTGATATATGGACATATTTGAAAGTTAAAAATGGCATTTTGTTTATTAAAGATGCATTTTGTTTTTTAATGACATTTTGTTTTTTAAAGATGCAACCTTATTGTGAAGGTTGATTTTTAATATGTTTCTTGGCCATTTAAATTTACTTCTAACTGTAGCAGTTTTACTCCTTTGTATTTTTTGCTCCTTTTCTAACTTGTCTACTGAAGCCACCAATTTAAAAATATATGTGTAATATTTGGGCCTTTTGCACAAACTTTATTTTTTTCAATTTAATCAGTTCAAAATATGAATGTCTTTTTGGCCAGAAGAATAGATATAATTTAAGAGACTTTTCCACACCCTTTCTTTTGTGGAAATGTTATGTATTCTCACACTGGATCTTGGTGGCAGGGAACCATCTTCTCAGGGCTAAGAAAGGATCAATCGAGTGCCTGCTTCTGTGTCCTTTGTTATTAATGTAAGAATTTTGTGGAGTTATCATTTACCGTTAAGCAAAATGTCCGTTTTCACCTAGAATCAGTTCTTTTGGAAACATTTGCACACTGAAACATATTCCTTGTATGAAGCTGCTGGTGTGAAATCTGCTTTGGTTTTAATTCACCAGACCAATGGGCAGACTGGTTTTTCATATGCCATTTTTAAATTTCAGAGTTTCTCTTCTTTCAAAAGAAGAATATGATGAAAGTTGTTTCACAAGCATAATATAGTAAAAGAACTTACTGAGATTGGCAGGTTGTAAGTTTCTTCTCATCTTGCTGGGAATAGATAGATTCACATGGCATCCGTTCCATGAAAATTAAAGATGTGAGCTGAGGAAGGAACTAGAATTGGTTTTCACTCTTTGACCTACTTTGAAGCTGACTTCTTAAATATTAAATGCAGAACGGAGCTGAGTAGTGCTCCAGTACAAAGAAATAGCCCTTTTTTTTCCCAGAGGACTGAGGTCCATTGAGAAGTCCAGCTGCTTACATTATCATCAGGTTATATCTGCACCATGATTTTCCATCATCACATGTAACTTTTTGTTTCTTTCCTGTCACTTTATTTTTTTTTCTTGGAAATGATAAAATGAATAAATCAAATACACTTCCAAACAACTTCCAAGCATGGTCTAAAAATTAATCTTGTGTTTCAACAATGTTGTCATAGTTTCTCAGTATTTGTTTGTATGAGGGAAGAATTCATAAATTGGTAGAAAAGATTGGACAAGTATAAGGAATATGAAACCTGCAGAGAAGTTAGAAGACTTTTCTAGAAAAAGAATTCCATATTTTAAAGAAAGATATTTTAATGTGTGCATAGGTACCAGAAAACATGAATGTGGGATGTATGAAGCTATAGATTGTCTGCCAGACACGGAGATCTGAGATTTGTAGGTCATGTGAAGGTTATACCAGAGAACCTCAGTCTTTTTGAAAGTGACATTCAGAAGTTATGAATTTCTTTGTGAGTCAGGGTGGGTTGAGGTCATTTGTGTTATGTACTCTTCTCAAGGGAGAGAAGAGTCCAACATATGTGGTCTGCACAAGTTACAGAAGATGATATGTGCATGACACAGAGAAAATGAGCTTTGGCCAGTATGTTAATCTGAGGTTGGTTGTTGATGCCTGGATCACTCCATGTGGATTTTAATTTCAGAGTTTAGAAAGACTAATCTTATATGAGGCGTTAGGGAGCATGCTTATCAATGTACCTACCGTCTGGCCCAGAGTAATGTTCTATTTAGCCATCATGGGGATCAGTGCTTTCCTAGTGCCTAGCACGGTGTGATGCCTATAGTAGTACTTAAAGCATACTTGTTGAATTGAACTTGTGCTATATTTTTACAAATAATATGTGTAGCTGGCATTTGTGAAGAACTGACATGATGCCATGCACTGTACTAAACTCCTGGACAGTGTTGGTTCTTGTAATCCTCAATCCTATCTTATCCTTAAACAGAGCATATGGAATGTTAGAAATGCACATTACATGATGAGTGTCTTCATTCAGGGATAAGAGAACCAGTCAACAGTGTTTGTTTCCATTCTTGCTTTCTTTTCCATTAACGTGTTCATATAAATGGAAATAAGCTGTTAGAAATCACAGGGAGTGTAGTACATATTGTATTCACCATCTAAAACCGGAATAAGTCAGCAACTGTTGGCTGGTTAACAAAATCATATTCTTGTGGGTGAGGTGTTGAGAAAAGTAGTTAGTGAGATGCTTTTGTTTTGTTTTTGTTTTTTTACAGTATCAATAACAACTGTTAACATATAGCTAACTGCCTACATGCTGTCTCTACTTGGATGTCTAGTAGGCATTTTAGACTTAATGTGTTTATTATAGAACTCTTGATTTCTTCTCCCTAAATTGACTCTGCCTCTAGTCTTTCCCATATCTGTAAATGGCAACTTACATTCATCAAGCTGCACAAGAAGAAAAATCTAGCAGTCCTCCTTAACTCCTTTATAACCCTCACAACACGTCAGCAAATCTTGTTAACGAAGCCTTCAAAATACGTCACAGATTCTACCACTTTTCGCCTTCTCCCCTGCTAACAATCAGGTTCCAGTTTCTTCTGTAGGTTAGACTTCTGCAGTGTCTCCTAATTGCTCTCCCTGCTTCCAACTTATGTCCAATTGTCATATTCACATATATTTTTTAATATATAATATGTTATATAAAACAAAACAAAATATTATAATATATAAATATTATATGTAATATAATTTTATATATATATATGTTTGTACATGTGTATGTAATTTTTAAAAAATATGAATCAGTCAGGTCCTTTCCTTGTTCAATTTCCTCCCATTACTTTGTGTCCACTCAAAATTAAATCCAAACCCTTACCGCCTGAAAGGTCCTATAGAATCTGGTCCCTGTATACCTCTCTAACCTCCCCTCTGATTCTCCCACCTTGCTAAGTCTTCTTAGCTGCACCCTCTTGATGTTTCTCATAAAACTAAGTTTATTCCCGACTCTTTGTTTGGATCTGAATTCTCAGTATCCTCCCATAGCTAGTTCCCACCTTCTATCCAGATCTCTGCTTAAAAAAAACCTCAAAGGGGCCTGTTTGTCCACCCTATATAAAATACGTCTCCTCCACATCCTTTATCTATCCCGAGTTTGCTTGATTTTTCTTCATTGTACTTATTACAGAGGTGATAATAGAAATATTTAACAACTGGGACACAAACACTGACAGTCAGAAGAGACGTCAATGCTTATGCCTTACTGGCTATCTTCCAATTGAATATCAGCCCAGTTATAACTATCTGATATTTATTACATTATGTATTTATTTATATCTCTTTCTCCTCCAAAATACAAACTCCAAACTCCAAAGGGCAGGAACTGTGTCTTGTGTCTGCCCATAGTAAGACTTAGTAAATATTTGTTGAATGAGTTAATGAACTGTTAAAACAGAGATATGTTGGTGCATTGGACTTGCAGAAGGAGAGAACATACCTTGGGCTATAAAGTGCAGTGCGGGGAAAGGGGGAGGGGGAGGGAGGTTGGGGATAATTGGGTGGGGGACACAGTGTACAAATGCAATTTGTGGTAATGGGCATGCTGCCAGTATAAATCTGGCCCTCACATCTTGAGCACGAGGGGGGGACAATCAGATTTGTATCTCATGAATATTCATAACCAATAATAATAATAATAATAATAATAAACACAGAGATATGTTAATTTGGCCATAACATTGATATCAAAGATTATTGCTCTACTACACATGTGCTCTTTGGGGTATATTGCCTGTACTGGAGGCCTTTAATCTTTTTTTTTTAATTGAAGCAGAATTTATTATACATAATTTTTGGGTACAGTGTTGACTACCACCACTTTTGTACTACATGTGTTGATCAAATCAATATTAATAGTATATTCATTATTACAAACTGTAATTATTCTTTATGCCCCAACCCTCCTCTGCCTCACATTCTCCCACATCCTAGTAACCATAGATTTGTTCTCTACTTCTGAAAGTTCACTGTATTATTTGTGGTTTTTTCTTCCTTCCTTCCTTCCTTCCTTTCTTTCTTTCCTTCTTTCTCAGCAACCACTTATGAGTGAGGATGTGGTATTCCTCTTTCTGTGTCTGGCTTATTTCACTTAACATAGTTTTCTCTAGGCTCATCCAT
Source organism: Cynocephalus volans (assembly GCF_027409185.1). Taxonomy (NCBI): domain Eukaryota; kingdom Metazoa; phylum Chordata; class Mammalia; order Dermoptera; family Cynocephalidae; genus Cynocephalus; species Cynocephalus volans. The sequence goes on from NC_084467.1 coordinate 94,635,405, forward strand.
GTTGCTGTAAATTGCAGTATTTCATTCTTTTTATGACAGTATTCCAGTGTGTATATATACCACATTTTCCTTATCCAGTCATCTGTCGCTGGACATTTTGGTTGGTTCCATATTTTGGCTGTCGTAAGTAGTGCTACAATGAACGTGGGAGTGCAGATATCCCTTTGACATAATGATTTCCATTTTTTAGATATATATCCAGAAGTGGGATTGCTGGATCATGTGGCAGTTCTATTTGTAGTTGTTTAAGAAACCTCCATCCTGTTTTCCATAATGGCTGTACTAATTTATAGTCTCACCAACAGTATAGAAGAGTTATCCTTTTGCTACATCCTCACTAGCATTTGTTATTCTCGGTCTTTTTAATAATGTCCAGTCTAACTGGGGTGAGATGGTATTTCAATGTGGTTTTGATTTGCATTTCCCTGATGATTAGTGATCTTGAAGAAAATCATATTTGTTTTTAATTTTTAAATTAAAAATATTATCAATACATAAACAATATAATAAATACATATACAGACACCACTTAGAATTAATAATGATAACATTATATTGTTTTTGTCAAGATTTTTAAAAAATAAATGGACATTACTGACAGAGTTCAAATCATCTTTGTCCCCATTCGCCAATACGTTCCTTACCTCCTTCTCCCAAAGAAAACCAGTGTCTTGAATTTGGTGTATTTCCTTCTAGTCCATGTTATATTTTTTACGCCAAGCTTGTGTGTACAAAACAATAAATAGTTTTGATTTGGTTTTTTTTTTTTAATGTTACTATCATGAAAAAACTATTCTGTAACTTGCTTTTTCATTCAACATTGTTTTTGTAAATTGTCCATTTGATCTGTATGATTTAGTTTGTTCATATTAAAATTCTGTGCGTGTGTGTGTGTGTGTGTGTTCCATTGTTTAAATACGTTCCTCAGAAAGATCTTTGTACCAGTCTTTTGGTGCATTTGAGCAAGAGTTTACTTTTGTTTTGTTTTCCCCAAGGTATGAACCCCTAAGCCAATCTGTTGGATTACAGAGTATGAGCATTTCCATCAAATATGGTTGTACCATTTTGTATTCTTACCAACAGATTGTAAGAATTCTCCTTAATAAGTTTTGTCTTGTTTACTGATATGCTTCCTCTTATTATGTAATTAGATATATTTAAGAAAGAGTGTTTCTCTTATTTCCTTAGCTGTCATGGAATTCATAGTTGCATTTTATCAACTATCATAGCAACCATAATTAACTGAGGATTTTTGATAAAACTATATATACCAAGGCTCTTCATCCCTTATCTCTGTTTTAATTATGTAATAGTAAGTCACTTGAAGTTGTATGAGCCTCACTCATAAATATTCAGAATGATGAGTCAATAGGAAAAAGCATGAAATTCAGAAAAATAAACATTGAGGTAAACTATAAGTAAAGTTCTTCAGGGTATATATACTTAATAAAATACTACTCAGCCATTTAAAAACAAAAATGAAATTCTACCATTTTCAGCAACACAGATGAGGAAAAAATTACATTAAGTAAAATAATCCAGACATAGAAAGAGAAATACTGTGTGTCATAAGTGGTTGCTGAGAAAGAAGGAAAGAATGAAAGAAACAAAGAAAGAAAAGCCTACAATATACTGATCTTTTAGAAAGAGAGAACAAATCTGTGGTTACTAGAGGTGGGAGTCAGGGAGAGAGGGGGTTTGGGGAGAGGTTGGGTAGGGGTCATAGAGAATAATTATGATTTGTAATAATGAATATGCTAATAATATTGATTTGATCAACACATGTTGTACACAGGTGATGGTAGTCAACACTGTATCCCCAAAATATGTATAATCAATTATGTGTCAATAAAAAGTATAAATATAAAAAAAATTTTTTTAAATGACACCTTACATCTGGCCACCTGAATTGAAAGGTACACTCTGACTTATACAACTTATACAAAAATCACAGTTTAAAAAATTGATTTTAATACTTAGTGATGAATAATTTTTTCCAAATTCATTGTCTTCATTACTGGACTATGACAATAGCCCTACAGTGCTTTTATCTATTTATTTATTTATTTTTAATATTATTTATCACAAGCATATTAACACAAATTGTTATTTTTCTTTCTGGAAGTCTCCTTGCTTACTTTGCAAGATGATATATAAATACTGCCTAATTCATCACCAGAATGACTTGTCTCATAGATGAAAATATGACAGTGATGTGTAACTGTAATAAATTTGAACAGCAAGGGAAGGGTTCCATATCCAATTAAAACCACAGCCAGGAAGCTTCCATTTAGATTGACATGGGAGGCAGATAAGTAGACATTTTGTAAATTTTCTAGTTTGTTTGTGGGGAGTTAGGACTATTTTAGGAGGAGCAACAGTTAGAATTTATACCTCTTTATGTCCTCCTAAAATAGGGCCAATTGTCCCTCTTCTAGAGAGGAAGTTTCTGGAATCATTGTGTTTTGGATATGTAGAACCAGGTATTCAAAAGTGGAAAGTCTATCATGGAAAAGCGCATGCCTTTAAGGATATTTTATTTGGATTCAAACAAGTCTGAAGATTCAAGTTCCAACTTACGTTATTTCACTTTGTTCTGAAGAATAATGAGATATTGATGTACTTAGCACAGTGCCTGACATACAGTAAGTGCTTAATAAATATTAATTATCTTTATTATTGTGGTTATCATTTCTGTTTCTAAAAGGTTCAAGTCATTTTGATTGTCATCTTCTGCTTCAAAGGGATCTTCTGAATGTTTTCCTGTTAGTTCCCCTTTCTGTGAATTGTCTGGCCTTCCTTGATGTTACTCGTGTATCTAATAAATAACTGCTTATGAGGTTCAGGCTCCAAGCCAGGTATTTAAAATAAAAAATAATTTCACAACTATGGTTTTAAAGTAAATGAAATGTATTCTAAATAACACAGAATTAAAATAATCATTCATGGATGAGATGACATTTGCACTGAGATTTTAATGGTTCAGTGTTTTAACAAAAAATTTAAGTCACTATGAGAATATGTAATTGTAATGCTAGTGGTTTTAGGAAAGTAAAGACCATTCTTCTTGAGAAAAGTCTGAATGTTGTCAAATGCCAGATTTGCTGAGTGATGTTATCAGTTTTACATCTATATTCTTAAAGCTATTAAGACATGCAACTTTATTATTGAAATTCCTACAGTAAGATAGCTTTGCTATCACAAAACTAGAAATCTAGACCCCAACTCTTTTTCCTCACTGAAACTATGTTTTTAAGGCAATTTAAAAGCAAGGTTTCTTTCCTCTTGTGGTAGGGAGTTCTCAGCGATGCACTTACTGCTTCATGTTGTAATTATCAGTTACCAGTGTGCCCCCAACACCAGATCGTAAGCTCGTTGAGGACAGCAATGGAGCCTTGTTCTCTGTTGTATCCTTAGCAATCAGTATAGTGCCTGGTGCCTATTGGCCTCTTTATATCTAACTGTGGAATGAAGAATCCCTCTACCTGTTTCCTAAATCTCTGTTCTCTCCCCTTTTACCCTTTCATTTTTATTATTGTCACTTAATAATTTTATCTGCCACTTTGTTCTTCTTTCCACTGTCTTAGCCATCGTTTATGATATCGAAGTAACCTAATGTAGAATCTGATGGAAGGTGACCCTTGGGGATATTTTATGGGAGTATTTAGGGATTACTCTCCATTGTACATTCTCCAGCTTAGTGGTGTTCCCTCCAAATGGTTCAGTTCTGCATGTGTTTATGAAATTCCTTGCTCTGCAGAGCCCTGTGCTGGGTGTGATGGAGATAATGATGACAGGCCAGCCCTGCCTTCAAGAAGCTTTATAAATAATTGTTTACAAAGAAGAAGAAAATAAACACTTTGCTAGAGCTATGTGTAAAGAGTTATGGGAACACACAGAGAGGCAATTCATTGCAAACTCAGAAGGATCAATGATAGCTTCATAGAAGGATAAGGCTTGCCAGCTGAGCTTTGAGGAAAGAGTCGACTGCTCTGAGATAGAAGGAGAAATAGGACATTCCAGCTTGAGGAAACTGCAAAGCCTTGTCTTTTGCTTACCTTTTAAAATAATTTCCTTTTGTGGATCTATCTTAATAGTAACAAACGTTATGACTTCACCATTCATGAATTAATCTAATCCTGCTCAGCTGTCCTTATGTTTTCCAATACCTAGTAGAGTAGCATCATTTCCTATACTTGGCATATTCTCCCATTCTATAATATATCAATTATGATATACAATCACATAGGCGAAGGTACTTTATAAAATGCAAAGTACTGTATAAAATAGTGGAAAGTGCTATATAAAGGTAAGTTATAATAATTCATGTTATGTATTTATTTGCAAGCTCAGTGCTTAACAGATTATATAAAGACTCAATTCAATAAATATTTATGGAAGCCTAGCCGTACAATTTTGGACAAGTTACCTATTTAAACTTTCTGCATTTCAGTTTCTTTTGCATGGTTTTTGTGAAGATTAACTAAAATAATTAATTTTGAAACCTAAAATACAGCACAAGAAAAAGCGACTCTTATTACATATAAGACCCTTGGTTTGACCCAGGCCTTTGCCTACCAAAAACTTTGCTGTAGAGATGAGACTTACATAATTGAGCAATACACAACAACAGATGAATAACTAACTATTGAAGTTACTGGTACTGTCATTAAGTACCTTACGTTTAAGTGTCCCTGTTGAGAGATAGGAAAGATCAGAAGGATTACAATGAGCATAGATTTCAGATACAAGCAACCTAAACTGGCATATGTCCATAATTTCTGAAATTCAGACTGTCTTGCATAATCTTAGCCCAAATCTCAGTTTTTCCTCTTCTCTCAAAATACTGATTCACGACTACGTGACATTTTCACTGGTACACTGGATTGTTGGTTTTACCATTGTTTTCCGATAAGAAACATTTATAAAATTGCTTAAATGCCTTTTTATTTGATTTGCTCTGCAATGTTCCAGTACAAGTCTTTATAACTCCGTGAGTCTGCCTGCAGTCATCATTAGAGTGGTACAAATTTATGCATGATACCAAGAAGAACTTTGTTTTAGAAGAATCCATCTATAAATGACAGGACATTGGTATTATCTTTTCCACAGTTTATTAAATAGTTGGGATAATATATATGATATTTGATTTATTAATATTAGTGTTAAAATTCCTAAAGTGCCTAAATTCAAGCCCTGTATTTATTATACTAATAATTCATATTTGTATAAATATGACTTAAAAATGGCTTCATGTATCTTGAGTCTTGTTAATCCTAATACACAGGTGAAAAAAACCCCATTTTACAAATGAGGAAACCAAGGTTTGAAAAGGTTAAATGACTTGCTCTAAGTCACAATAACTAATAAAAGGTAGTTGTTGGGTTATCAGGTATCTTTAAGACCGTAAAATTAACTTTCATTGAGTATATTGCACCAGGCACTAAGTGCCTGACATGTATTAATTTAATCTTTGAATGAAAGCTTGAGTTAATTTCAGAACGATGTAAATACATTGCCCTTGAATTTTCAATGTTCTTTCAAAGCCATTCTTTTTTTCTTTTCATGTACATGTTTTTTGTAAGTTAAGTAAGCACTTGGCAAAAGAACATTGCAGTCATTACTGATGCTTCTTACCTTGGGTTGTTATAAGACTTCCACAGAAATAATGCTAGAATGGATTCCTCTGGGCACTGTAGGATCAGAGGCATTGGGCTATTGACAAATTGATACTAAAAGAGAACTTCATGATCTCTGGAGGACAAGTACCCTTTGATTTCACAGTATAACTAATGGAAGTTTTACTGTGAAAGTAGATTATTCAAGTAGTTGTAGTCTAAAATGAGCAAGGTATTTCTCAATTGTTGCTCCTTCCTTCTCTCTCCTTCTTTCCTTCCTTCCTTCTCTCTCTCTTTTTCTTTTTTTGTGAAAGTCCCCAGTTAGCATAGGAAATCATTGGCAAAGTCCTCATTTGCATTTAAGAATAATGTCAAGGAAAAAAAGACCTTAGCACTATATTCTAATAAAAATAATTTCAGGAAACTATAAATTCATGTTTATAATTAAATAGTTTTAATCTAGGAGATAAGACATTATTACATCCAAAGAGTATTTTTCTCTCTCAACAGAAATTTACAGTATCTTTACTTTAACTTGACAGTGTGCTTCTGTCTATACCTGTTCATGCACATCTCTGCTCCCTTGAGGAAAATAAAAGTGCAACTATTTTGAGGTGACATTTACCAAGGACGAAAAAATAAATCCAGTAGTAAATCTGTTTTAAAATAATTATGTTTTGAGTTCCATCCTAGATGAACATAGGAACAAGCATATCGTGTAATTATTTCCTTATCTATAGCAATGTCTGTGATTTCTCTCCTATTTTGCTCAATTTTCCCAACTCAGACGGGTCTATCAGTCTCTCAAACATAGAGGGCTGATTTGTAGAAACAACACTGCAAAAAAACACAGAAATGTTTTGAAATGAATGGATATTTTTTGGTGATCTCATGACATTTTGAGAAATTGATCAAATTTCAAATATACCCCATGCTTTGACAGACTGAAATTTGCTGAAGCCATCACTAAGTCCCCCATATGTGGGTTAGCCTTCTTTTTCTATCAAACCTGGACCCACATTTATTGGTATTAGTAAAAACAAAACTAGCTATTTCAAACAGTTTAACCTACATGTGTGTTATTTGACTCTAAAGTCTTTGTATCAAACTCTGTTTGCTTGAGTTTGTAGATTTTACAAATAATGGCAAGAGTATTTTAAAGTTTTTTGGTACATGTTGTGAACTGTCTTTTTAATAATAAAATCCCATACGTCCCTGTAAGGTCTTGGCCACCTGGGAGAAGACAAGCTTATAACTGAGCAGGAATCCAAGGAAATTTGGATGGATAGTACTAGTTCTGAGAGGACTGGCTCTTGGCCAAGCTGCAAGGTAGCAACACCTCCATTTGCCGCCTTTTCTTCCACTGGTCTTCAGAGCTCTCCCTCCTGGGTTCCAACCTCTCTGTGCCTCAAGCATGAGTAGGGGACCTCTAATGGTGAAGGCCTTAATAGTAATTGTTTTGGTATTACCCATCTAGAAATATCTGCATTTTTATTGGCTCTCACAAAGAAGTGAATGGCTATCCAGTAATGAAATTTAAAATAGTGAGGTGCATATTTTAAGGCAAGGAGTACTTTTCACTTTCTCTAATCTCTGATAGAACTCCCAAAACGCCTTAAACTAGCCTACTGTATCAGTCAGGGTTAGCCATTCATTAAGACTGCTAATCTTTTCTGCAACCAAAGAAGCAGAACTAGTAGGATATATACATTGAGATGTACTGCAAGGAATTGGCTTCTGCAGTTGTGAGGCTGGCTAGACAAGTCCAAAGTCTGTAAGGTAGGCTGTCAGGAAGGGCAGACTGGAACTCCTGGGCACTGTCTGAAGCTGCCCTCCACAGCTGGAATCTCCTCGTCTTCAGGGAAGCCTCAGTTCTGCTCTTAAAGCCTTTCAGCCAGTTGAATCAGATCCACCTAGTTTATCTAGTATAATCTCCCTTACTTAAAATAACCTGATTATGGACTTTAATTACATCTATAAAATATCTTCACAGAAACACCTAGATTAGTGTTTGAATAGGTAGTGACTGTCATCTAGCTGAGTTGATGCATTAAAAAGACCATCACATCTGCTTTTGAGGAATACTAAGAAAACCACTTTCAGAGTGGATTGGCTATTTAGGTTTCTTAAATAAAAATGTACTTTAAGACCTAAAGGAGATGAAATTGAAAGGGGATTAGAGCCCAAAGATGATAAATAATTTCCTTTTGTCTTGGGCCACATCTATGTCATGCCTAAAAATTCGAGTGAGTGACAAATTTCAGTGTCTATGCAGTATTTTATTTATCTTTATGATCATCTTGTGGATGATGATTTACTAAGTGAAGGGAAGGCTGTTCAAAATTGATTAGCAGTCTTAATGAATGACATATCAACAAATTATAAGCAAAAAATGATTGTTACTGATTATACTGGTAAAAGAAGTAATTATTTAAATAGCAGATGTAATGTCATTAAGATTAATAATCAGATACAAGCTGAACATGATTATTGATACTAATAATCAAAAGCAGTTGGAAATAAATGGATGGACTATTTGGTGTCATTTATACGTTTTGTTTTAAAAGCTGTTATATAGGTCAGATTCAGAAAACACATTATAATTACCATGTTGCCATTGCTGACCCTGTAATAAAATACAGGCAGGTATTTTTCACATTAAGGGATATATTCGAGCTTGAATTACCTTTTCTTTCTTTGGAACTCTAGGAGATTCTAGTATGGAATACATTCTCCATTCGTAATAATGGGATCATCATTACTTACAGCTCCACAGAAATATTTAGTGGGCCAACTGATGTTTTATTTCATTTTCTGGTGGCTGTTCTGAACGGGGATCCGAACACTTGTCCTTGGTGTTACAACACCGCGGTGTAACCACCTGAGCTAACCAACTAGCCCATCCATGTTTTAATAAGACAAAATTTAATTGCGTTAAAGTCTAGCCCTTATTATGTGGTAATATCACAGTGACTGGTTTTAAATTGTCAGGTGAAAGCCAGGTACAGTTTTTAGCCTGACATTTTCTCTATTGCAAATAAATACCATACTCTGTGCCCTTTTTAATATTTAAAAATATTAATGGCTGAGTTATGGATGTTTAAAAGTGCTCAGTAAATATTTTTCTTTTTTTCTCATTGTGTATATATTTATAATTATAACACTTGCTAATTTTTTCTCTCTGCACCAGCTCTGAATTTTGGACTTAGATTCTTTCCATCTCCCGGCAAATAGCTTTTTCCCTTCCCCCTGGCTTTTCACCCTCTTCTTAAAGCCTTTGGCAAAAAGGACACTGAAGACTTGGGATTCAGGTTTTTCCTCTCTCAAGGGGTCTGGTTGACTCAGCGACACAGTATTCTGCCCTTGTGTGTCCCTGCAGGGGCGCTCAGAGTCTTGCCACTGTCCTGTGCCTCTCCATGGGGCTCTGTGACTGTGGTCTTTCTCAGTGTTAGCCACAGCACACCCGCTGCATTTATCACTCTAAACTCCATTTCCTGGCCCCTCACAGACAACTGCCCTTCAGCCCTCTGAAAACCCAGAGTATTTCTGAAGACTCTGAAGTGACAATTGTTAACGTTATCCAAGTCAATATGGTTACTGAAACTGACTATAGTCAGCACTAGTTTTGTATGTGCATTCACATTGAGACATAGAAATGCCTGAATTTTTTTTGTGTGTGTGTGAACTTACTCTCAGTCTTTTGTTTCCCTTCCTTTGCCAATTTGACAATCCACTACATATGCTGTTCATTCACTTTAGTTGCTATGTGCTATTCGAGTAACCACCTGACTACATAAGAATATGTTCAGCATCCTGCCCCTTGCTTGTTTAATCCTCAAGCAGTTTTACAATGTAGGTATTATTGTCCTTGTTTTACATTGAGAACACTGAGGCTCAGAAAGTTCAAATAATTTTGTCCATCATTACAAAGCTAATGAAGGACTGAGGTGGGATTCGTCCCTAATCCAAAAACTGTATTCTTTGCCAAAAGAATTCTTGGGGACCATATAATAATATATTAATAGCTAACTTCTGTTGAACATCTACTAGGTGTCAGGTACTCCTATAAGATTTTTACATGTGTTAACTTATAACAACCACAATAATTAGGTACTGTTATTACCCCCCTTTTCAAATGAGGAGAGCAGGGCATAGAAAAGTTATGTGATTTGTCCAAAGTCACACCATTAGCAAAAGTCTTGGCAGTCCGGTTTCTGACTTCTTATATTTAATTTGTATTTCATAATGTGCGAAGTCAAGTTGCAGAATCCAAGACTTAAAATTGTCTTTATACTGTCACTAGGCAAAATTAGGGATCAGTGGTTTGGTTAAGGCATTCTTAGAATGTGGCGAATATTGGCTTTGCTTTTAAAAGTTGTCTTAAAAGGAAATGGAATGATTATGGAATCAACCTGATTAAAGGTTTGCCTAAAATTATAGACTGCTTGTCCCACATGTCACTAGGGACTCTTGTAAATATAAATTTGTTAATTTATGCTGGAAAATACAAAAAAAAAATACTAGCATTGTTTTAAGCAGTAGGTACTTGGTAGAATTTTTGTGGTATAAAAAAGTAATTTTTCTTGGCAAACTCTACAGTAGAGAATTTGATAGTGTCCCTCTGCAGTCTCTGTGCTGTGAACTTGACTCTTGAGAACAGCTGCCTTTCTAGAGAAATCCTCTCATTCAGAAGAGATGACTTTTCTGTTTCCAGATTGGTATGAGATTGGAACAGCAGAGCTTGGTAATAAATTAACCAGTCCACAAGAACATCATAATGGCTCTGTAGTAGGAATTGAAATTATACTTCACTTCCAAGCTTTTATGTGATATTTGTCAGACTCCTGGAGCAGTGCTTCAGGATTTCTGGAGATATACCCAACCAGGAATATTTGATTGATTCGTTGTTGATCAATGTACCTGAAAACCTCACAATTCACTGTTTTAGCAGACTTTCCCATTTTATGTTTTGTACCTTTTTCTCTTTGTGTTCTCTTCCCCCCCCCCCCCGCCTCCCTCCCTCCCCCCGCAGGGTTAGATATAGTCTGGTTTAGGATACGGAAAGACTGGTGATTTTTTAGAAATACTCGTTTCAGAACCCTGGTTGAAAGGGATTGATGTTTCTCTTTTTCAGTAATAGATAAATTGAATAACCTGGAACACTTTTTACTTGGGACTGGGAAGGCGTAAAGGATTGGACTAAAGTTTCTTTGACAACGAAGTATGATTCATAGCACTTTGCATTGCATGAAAAACTACATGCCAGACCCAGCATCCTTCAGTAATGTCCCAGTACACCTGATACCTTGGAAGTGAAAGTTTTACAGCTCTCTGGATCTTAAGGAAGACCATACTCACATAGTGCAAGTAGTGTGAGGTGTTTAAGCAGTTTTTATTTAGAGCAGTGAAATACAGTGAGAAAACCATTGCCCACCATTCTAAGATAGATAAGCATATCTTAAGCATCAAAAGATTGCATGAACAAAAGACTTCCATGCCACCTTGAGGATTTGTTCATTGTCCTGGAAGAGAGATTTGAGTTTTATAATTTACTTTTCTAAATGGAATTTAAGTTCCACCAGAATTTTCTGATCTTGATTATTGAGAGCATATTAAACTAGTCAATAGTACTATAGGCAGAGAAAACCTGAGCCCTGTTCGGGATTAATGTGGCATAAAAAGTAATACATACTATATCCCACAACATAAAGATATGTCAGGATTGTTTTTATTTAGTCTTGTGATTTCAATCTTCAGAACAAACAGAATTCACTGAATTAGTGTTTTATTTAAATAGTATCTGGATTGGAATCATCTGTATCTACTTAATGATGGCCAGCTATTAAGTGTCTGTTTCATGCTACGTATCATTTCTTATTATTACAACAACCTTATGAGGTATCTATTATTATCTCCAATTTATAGATGAGGGCAAGGGTCAAAGAAGTTTAATAACTTGCCCAGGGACACACTGCTGGTGCTTGAGCCGAATCCCCTACTCTTTCAACTATGAAATGCGACATTTTGGCTGGATGTTTGCCCATTAGTTAATTGTACTTAAATATACATATCTTCTTACTTACTTATTTCTTTGTTTTCTTGTCTTCCTCCTCCTTTCCTGGCCCTTTTTGGAAGTTCTTTTATTTTTCTGTAGAAGCTTTAAACTTTTTTTTTTTTTTTTGGTAAAACTTTCCCTGGCTACCCCCCACACCTCCAAGATTGAGTTTTATGACCTTCCAAAGAGCTCTCATAACATCCTGGCTATGCCTGTGATAGCACTTACCACTCTGTACTATGATCTCCTGTTTCTTTGTGTGGTTCACCTAGTAGAGCAAGGATTGCATTCCCAGCTTCACCTTAGAACCTCCTAGGGTCTTTTTTAAAATGCCAGTGTTTGGGACCTACCATTAGGGATGAAGTTCAAAGATTTGTTTTTTAATTGCCCAGGTAATTTTTTTTTTTTTTTTTTTTTTTTTTTGGCGGCTGGCTGGTATGGAGATCCAAACCCTTGACCTTGGTGTTACCAACACCATGCTCTAACCAACTGAGCTAACTGGCCAGCTCCCTTGCCTAGGTAATTTTAATGCAAGTTTAAGGTTGAGAACATAGCTTGTAATTCTTCAAGGCTGAAGATAATTTAGCCATGTTCCCTGAACTTCATACCATCCCTGGTACATAACAGATAATAAATAATGGTTGCTTGAATAAATGAATGACAGCATGAATTTTAAAATGCTGATTTACCATGTCTTTTTGCAATATAAATATGTTATTTATTTATTTATTTGATCAATGTATGATTGAATAATGCATGAATGGTGGAATATCATCAAGAATTGGACAGCGTTTATAATAGTAGACTCAAACTTAGCTAGGGCTTTCTGATTTCCACAACCAAACTGTATTTGCCTAGCAGAGCTCAACACAGTGGTTCTTCTATGATGCTTCATTAGAACTCTAAACTCAAAAAAAAAAAAAAAAAAGCAGTTCATTAAGATGAATAATGTTTAACAATAGTGCAATCAGAATGTGAGATTTCTTTGTAAGTCTATCTGGGATTTGAGGACCTTTACCTACTGGTGTGTTATATCCTGTTCAAATTTTGTGTCGGAAAGTAAGAGGCATTTTAGAATTCAACAATCTGCAAAAGGAACCTGGCACCAGCACACAGCAGGCTACTGCCTTGAGCAACTTCATAGGAGAAATTGATTGTTCCCTTAGGTAGCCATCAGGATATTACTAGATTTTGTAGAGCCATAAGAACATTAAGTGGGTTTTTCAGGACTGTAATATATCCTTCAGGTCTCATTTCAATGGCAATCAATGTTCATAATCCTTTTTTCAAAGCACTGGAAAACATGCTGGTATAATTAATATCACTGAGGTATTGTTTTCCCCTTTGCTGCTTTTTTTCTTAAGAGAGTTAGATGAGTTACAAGACAGATGTCTTATGTGAAAAGCTATTACATAATTTGAAACAAAAGGCCAGTCCCTAATAATAGTGGGGTGTTGGGGGGCAATGAGTAAATTTACTTGAATGACATCAATCATGGAAATTCTCTACGGCAACATATTTCAACTTGGCATGAAATTTCCAGACTCATTTGACAAAGACATAGAACCACAAGTAGTTTTAAGGCCAGTTTGGTAAAAATTCATGAATTTGTCAGTTAGTTATGTATCTGCATAGGATCATAAGTAATTTTAGTGTTGACAAGTACAGATTCTTGCTGGGGGCTGTATGAAATTAAATTCAGCGGTTCAATACAAATCAATAACTACTTATTGAGGGCCCACTATTTTCAAGGCTGGGCACTTAGAGGGCAAGGAAGTCGAGTAAGATACGTTTCCTACCTTCAAGGAACTTATTGTTGGGTAGAAAAACTGCAGCTTTTGATTATAAAGTCAAGTCTTGTTGCAAAGAAACTAGATTAATAGAGTAGCACAATGGTAAGGGAGATTGATTTAGAGAAAATTAGGTGGTTTTCTATTCCTTTTTTATTCTATGAATACCCTTTTTTTACGTTCAGCTGTAATAGACTCATTTGATGAGGGAGGCTAGGAATAAATATGATATGCACATTATTTGTTTTTGAAACTAAAATAAAAATTACTATGCATTTCCACAAAGAGCATACCTTTACACTAAATATCTGGTCCAAGATGCTTTAAAGGAAGCATTTCTCTGAATTAACCCTTATAAATAACTTAGTTGTATTGATTTTCAAATAAGAAATTCAAGGATTGCCTATACTCATTTGTTTATCAAAGTAGAAATCTTAACAGCACTATTAAGTGCATTAGCTGATAAGAATGAACGGCATGTACACTTACAATCAGGCTTAAGGATGCTGTAGTGCTTATCTGAATTGGAGTATTTTGAAAATTTGCAGGTTAAATGCAATGCTGTACTATATTATGAATTCACTAATATTGATAAACAGAGTATAATTTTTCACAATCTGTATTTTCAATGGTTTTTTATTTTCAGTTATCAAATCCAGATTGCCCAAAATACTACCAATTCCTCCTAATCATTCATTCTTTCATTCAGTCCTTTCTGCCAGTTGTCTGGTTTTTTACCTTTTTATCTCTCATCTAAACAAATGTACATAGTCTAAGGCAGGGTTTCTCAACCTTAGAACATTGACATTTTGGGCTGGATAATTTCTTGGTGGTGGTGGCTGTCCTGTTCACTGTAGGATGTGGAGGAGTATCCTTGACCACTACCCAGTAGGTGCCAGTGGCATACACATCCAGTTGTGACAAACAAAAATGTCTCAGATATTGACAAATATCCGAAGGGGCAAAATTGCCCAGTCGTGAACCATTCACCTAAGTTAACTTCCTCAGTATTCTTCCTCAGTCTCAACTTCTTTTATGATAGCTGCTATTTTATTTATTTTTTTAATATACTTTTTATTGAAGCATAATTGACTATACATATTTGCGGGCTACAAAGTTGAATATCAGTAGTTGTGTACAATATGTGATGGTCAAATAAGGATAGTTAGCTTATTCATCATTACAATACATTATCATTCTTTGTGTCTGTTAACCAATTTCTCATTAATTTCTCATTAACCCCCCACTCTTTCACCCTCCCCAGATGATACCCACTTTGAGATATCACCTCACCGCAGTTAGACTGGCTATTATCAAAAAGATGGAGAATAACAAATGCTGTGAGGATGCAGGGAAAGGGGAACACTCCTGCTCTCTTGGTGGGACTGTACATTAGCACAGCCATTATGGAGAACAGTAGGGAGGTTCCTTGAACAACTACAGATAGAACTGCCATACAATCCAGCAATCCCACTACTGAGTATGTACCCAAAGGAATGGAAGTCATCACGTCTAAGGAAGCGGAACTTCCACTCCCATGTTTATCGCAGCTCTATTTGCAATAGCCAGGCTGATATTTTAATGATTCTGAAGCATTACTTTAATGACAGCCACATGTCACTCCTTTACCCTCAAACTTTGAATGACTCCTTACCCTAATATTCAAAGCCATTATTGCTCCCACCCATCTTTTTGGCTTCATTTTTAGCAAAGTACTACATGTACATGTTAACAAATAAGAGTACAGCAGAGCTATGAAAAGCAAGTCTCCTGCCCTACTCCTCCCCCACTCTCATGTCCGAGAGGCAAGTTTTGAAAAACTGTTTCTGTGTTACTTCTAGCAGTTTTCTCCATGACTTTATATTTCTACTTCCGTTTATTTGATTTATCAATTTTAGGCTATATTGATTGTCTCTCTGTTTTAAAGATGAAGTTAAAGCTCAGTTACATAATTTGACTTTTTCCCTCTTCTCTTTCCATTTTTTGATATTTAGATGATTATTTGTCATTATGTAAGTTAATCTTTTAAAAATACCTCTTATTAGTTAATCAACTATCAGGACCACCATGTTGCACCCTTTGGAGCTGGGCAGGACTAAAGACCCAGTTGATAGTATTTCTCAACCCGCTGCTTTTACCTTTTCTCTCCCTTTCCATTTCTCACCTTCTGTTAGGCATATTTTTATTTACACTACCAGTTAGAATGCTGAGATTTTCATTCTGCCTTGCAAATACAACCAAGTTTTATGTGCTTTATTCTTAGGTTGATTGACTTTTTTAAAAATTTTGCTTTTGCCTTCTTTTTTAAAATTAATTATTATTTTTTTTAAATTTTAACTTCTTAATATACATTATAGTTGATTTTCATGTCCCTTTATCTGTTCTTCTTTCCCCCCTCCCTGTTTCCCCTCCTTCCAGGTTGATTGACTCTTTAAGCTGAAAACCAATAAACTGAATTGATGTTGTTATTACTATGCAAATAGTCCAGTATGATGCCAGGTCAATGCCAGGTCAAGTACAGAGCTATAATTTCATTTTCTTCTCCATAGGTTCAATGTCATGATCCTTGCATCATCTGAAGGAAAATGATCAGTGTCAGTGTCAGAGAATTTTTTTTCTTCGACTCTCATCAGCTGTGAAAAATCATGTTATATTTCACACTGATTCATAAATAGCCAACATCTTTCTTGTTAGTGTTTATTTGCCTTGTTTCTTGCACTACTTGCCTATTTTCCTTCATTATATTTTCACATTTATCATGTCGATCTCTCCCCAGATTCCAAACCCATACGTGAGACTTCTCTATTCTTTCTCCTAGGTAGGACCCCCAGTTTCCTGGATTCCATGTCTTTATAATTTTTATTTTATCTTCATTTTTCTAGGGCATAGGTTCAACTCACTTACAAAGTAAAAGTATATGAGAAGAAAAGTTTCCTGGGTCCTTGCATGACACAAAAAATTTCTCTGTTCTACCCTCACCTTGATTGATAGGTTGGGCATAGAATTCTAAGTTAAAAATAGTTAGGTCATGGTGACATACTAACCCCAAATCTTAGTGTCTTGCAACATGTTAGCTGTGGGTTGGCTCTAGGTTTGTCTCATGAGTTTACTTAAGTCTGAGATCTAGACTAAAGCAGTGGCCCTGTCTGTGAATGCTCACCTCTTAGCAAGAGAGAGTAGGTGTGGTAGACCGATGTGTTGACAATTAAAGCTACCTGAACATTGCATACGTTATTTCCACTCATATTGCAAGCCAGTTACATGCTCAAGCCTGACACTAATGAAGAAGGAAACATTATCTCCAAGCCTCCTCCTCTTCCTCTAGCCTCTCCTTCCCCAGAAGGAGAAGACCCAGGGAAGGTCCTTGAAAGATGGGCCCTAGAGAGAGGGACGGTGCATAACTAGGAATAATAATACAGTGTACCACATTCTTGAAAGATTCTAGGACTTTCTCTGTATACTTTGTGTTCCAAAAATTTATAATGATGTCTCCAGATGGTTCTTTTATTCATTCATTATGCTGGGAACTTGGTGAATCCTCTCAGTCCAAAAGACTCATACCTTTTCCTCATGGGACAGATTTTTTGGTGACCTCTTTAGTAACTTCTCCTTCCTGTTCTCCACTCATCACTCCTAGAAGCTAAAACATCTGAATTGCTTTTACATGTATCTTTTATCTTTTTGTTTTTTTAAAATGTGTTCCATTGTTTTGTCTTTTTGCTCTATGACATCTTTCTAGGCATTTATTTCAATAGATTTTTTAAAAAATTTGACAATAAATTATTATTTTGATCATTTTTTCCCCAAACATTCTTGAGCCTCTCTGAATAGATTCATTGGATTATTTTAATATTCTTTTCTGTTTCCTGATTTATTTCCATTTCCCTCAGGGTGAGCGTTTCTGCTTGTTTATCTTGACACTCTTTTCAAGGGTTTCTGACTAGAAGCATTGTAAAGGAGTAAGTCCAGTTCTGCATAAAAAAGGGTCATGTCAGGCGATGGTTGTTCAATATGCAAGAATGCTAAGGTTCCACTTTGAAACTCCATTGTCCACACAGTTTCCAAGAGCCTCACCTTTGCTAAGACAATCACCTCAAAGCCCTTTTTAACCTTTACCACCTACACACCATTTTCCTGCCTGAAGACATGAACATGGATTGAAATCCAGCCCTGGCAACAACATAGGATTTATAATAAAATTTATGCTTCTTATTGCAGAACCCTTAGAAAATGCATTTGTATTTCTATAAGGTTGCGAATTTCACAAAGTTTGTATTTTATACTGATATAGAAGTCTCAGTCAACCCTTCTACTTAGCAAGCATAATAATCAAGTTGGTTTGGCTTCTCCATGCTCCTTCCCAATGTCAATGTGAATGTTAGATGATTTGATGAAGGGCCCTAGAGCACAGACTAACAAACTTTTTTAATCTAAAATTAATGGTAATACATTTTACATCAAGACTCGGTAAACACATATAAACATAAATATGCATTTAACTGAAATAAAAGTTTCACAAAAATGCCTTACTATGTACAAAGCAATTTTATATTATCTTTTCTATTTGAGATTTTAAAATTCTGATCGAGACTTACTGGTTTTATAAACCAGTTTTTTGACTTACTAATAATTTCATAGTGTAAAAAATATGCTATAGAACATGATCCTGAGAAGTAAATAAAAATGCTGTCTTGGTTTTCAAATAAATGTCACAAAATCACTGCTCTGAAGGTTTTGCCTTTATTTTTTAACAATATTGATTAACTTAGAGCCTTGTTATGTGTATTGAACATAATTATTAGCAAGCTTTGTTATCTGGGTATTTTCTCCAAAATTTAAACTTAGAAGAAAATCCTAAAATTAAAATGCATAAGTGACCCAATAATTGTGTAGGATAATAACAGATATATGAGGACATTTTCTTAATTAGTATATTGTGAGTTCAGTATCACCTGTTTTAGGGCATGGAATTTACAACATATTTCAAACAGTTTTTATCAAAAAGATTTAACCTGTTTTGCTTGATCTTGATCCACTTCTGTATTTAGAGGTCCCCTTAAGAATGTCTAGAAACAAATAATCCAAGGACTGTGCTGCAGATTATCCTCTGGCAGGGGCTGCTCATGCAGAAAGGTCCCCTAAATATTTTGGTGAAAAATAGAGTCTATCACACTTACAAAAGATTAGTTGAGCACTCTTTAAGATTGATTAAAATCTGAGGCCAGCAGACAAAGGGATTCAACAAATAACATAAGGCATGTGCAGATATATTATACAAGGAAATAAATTCTGTATTCAGAGCTGCTTTCTTAGAAAACTAGAGACAATGCAGTGAATTCCAAATCAAAAATACAATAGCCAAGAGTTGCAACCAACCTAAACAGCCATCATCAGATGACTGGATAAGGAAAATGTTCAACTCTGTGCCCCATGGATGTGTGCAATCAACTATGCTACAATTTTTAAAAAAGGAAAAAGGGGGGGGATGGATACTTCCTCACAACTATCCATTACTAAAGAAGAGTAAAAAAAAAAGTGCTGAGTGGAAATCTGGCAAAGGGCACTGGAAGGAAATGTTTCGAGAGTGCAGCTGTCAGGTGAGAATTGAGTCATTACTGCAGAACACTCAGTTTCCACCGAGTGAGCACCTCCTGTCCCTTGTTTCCAGGAATAGGCCAATTTTACTCAAACGGTCTGGTGAAACTACTTTATCAGC
The DNA here is from genome assembly GCF_027409185.1 of Cynocephalus volans. Taxonomy (NCBI): domain Eukaryota; kingdom Metazoa; phylum Chordata; class Mammalia; order Dermoptera; family Cynocephalidae; genus Cynocephalus; species Cynocephalus volans. Next base: position 94,654,584 of record NC_084467.1, read on the forward strand.
TTGGAGAATTTCTCCCACTTGCAAAAGAAACACGTTATAGTGCCACAAGACTTCACTTAGGCCCTGATGAACTCTCACCATGTGCAGAACACTGGAACACCCAGGAGAATAGGTGTGGGGCTCTGGATTGCTGATGTAATGGTCAACTTGGGAAGGCATGTTGAACTGAATAAGCTAAAGGCCCCACCATATGCTGGAAAAAAATTAATAACACCTTTGACACTGAGTTTTTGTTGCTGAAACGTGGTTAATTTTGCATGTTTGTGGGGTACAGAATTGAGTGCCAATACCTGTGTGCAATGTGTGATGATCAGGTTGAGATAATTAGCACATTCCCCATTACAAAATGTAATCATTCTTTGTGTCCATTACCTTATTATGAATATTTATATAGAGATGACTTAATATGAAAAAAGCAATCTACACATATAATTTAAATGCAATGAAAATGTAGAGCCTATTGTCAGGCAGGAATCTCAGATCCTTCTACCCCTTCCTGTGCAGGTTGTGAGTTAGGTAATTGAAAGAAGATTCTGGCAGCTTTATGCAAGGTAGCCATACTTTATTCTTCAAATGTGAGCTTCACAGACATGCTTTGTTCCTGCAAGACAAACTCAGGCTCTGCCCCGACTCTGCTGACCCTCCATGCTCTGCCAATCCTCTGTGCTCTGCCGACCAGCATTTCAGAGCAGTTACTTTTATGTTCTCTGCACACAATAGTGGCCGCAAGCCAAATGCATACCATAACTACAACAAACGTGCAGAGTCAGTAAATGGGCACACATGCGCAATTACCCTACTTTATTATAACTTGTTTCTAATGAATGTGCTGATCTTGCCTATTTGTAACAGATGCGAGGTGAGTGAGGCTGACTAAGCTGTTCTTTATTTTCCACTAGTTTTACTTTCCTTATACCAATATAGGGCAGATCAAATGCTATCATAAATAGAACAAGACAGTATTTTGAAACTTTGTAAGTGGGGAATTTTGTTAGTAGATGCTTCTGTGATCGGTATTAATTACAGAAAAGAAAATTAGTTTTCCTTTCAATGATTTTTTCATAAAAATGGTAATTTTTTTTCATAAAAATGGTGATTTTTTTCATAAAAATTGTACAATCTCAAAAGTAGATTTTCTCACTTCCCTGTGAGAAAATGGTACTGTGGGTGTGCGTGTTGAATCTGAAGCATGTTTCTTTATCTCAAACTTCCTGTTCCAATATCGGGAACATTAAACATTTTTTTCTGACAGAATAATACCTGAGATAAAATGGAATTGTTATGAGGAAAATCTTTCCATAACTGCATATATACCCAAAACATATTTCTAAGTAAAAAAGACTGCTTCAGAAATGTTATACGCTCTTTCATTTTCATTGATGGTTTTAGTATGGCAATAATCCACGAAGAAAGATATGAAATTGTTTTAATTGTATGGAAAGCCACATAACAAGGGTACCTCAAAACGTGCACGGAAAGATTTGTATTATCTCTTAATTCTATTTTTCCATGAACTTTTTTCAAGTGCCCTTGTACAATGTGGGTCTTGCTGGTCATCTGTCAATTTTGTTGTCTTCTCAGGAGGCCAACTTTTTATTTCATTGATCTTTTGTATCATTTTTTGGTCTCTGTTTCACTGGGTTCTGCTCTGATCTTTATTATTCCTTTTCATGTAAAGTTGGGTTGTTTATCTGAAAGCTTTCTACTTTTTGATGTGGGTGCTTATTGCTGTGGATTTCCCTCTTGGTATTGCTTTTGCAGTACACCATAGGCTTTGGTGTGATGTGTTTCTGTCTTCGTTTGTTTTGAGAAATGTTTTGAGATATGTCCTGCTTGATTTTTTGTTTGGCCCACTGGTAGCTCAGGAACATATTGTTTACTTTCCATGTGTTTGTCCACTTTCCAAAGTTTCACCTATTGAAATAGCAAGATGCTGTCCAGTTATAGCAGTAACTAATTAAATAAAATAAATACTCCTATAAAAAATAAAAATATATATTGTACAATAAAAATGTATAAATTTTATTAATAAAAATTTTTATATAATTTTAAAAAATAAATAAAAGGGCCGAGCCCGTGGCGCACTTGGGAGAGTGCGGCGCTGGGAGCGCGGCGACGCTCCCGCCGCGGGTTCGGATCCTATATAGGAATGGCCGGTGCACTCAGTGGCTGAGTACCGGTCACGAAAAACACACACACACACACAAAAAAAAAATACATTTCAGTGAAATACCTATGACTGAAAAGTAACTGTGAGCACACCCATGGTTAACATCAATTGATTACGTGTTGCATAATCATGTGGGTTTGTTTTCAATTCTTACTTTAGCAGTTGAGTACCTTTCAAGTAGCTAGAAAGTTGTATGAAGTACAGTTTTAAGTGGATTCTGTCATGCTACTAAAAAACCTCAAGAACTGGTTAACTTGTATGGAAGAGAAAGTAAATACTCCTAGGTAATATTTTTTTCCTTCCCTAGGGGTTGAGAGGAAGATAGCTTTTTAGAGTTTTTCAGAACCTTCCAAAAAAGTGTTGTTGAGGATTTCTTTAAGTAATAGCCACACAAATAAGCGCAGATTACAGTGTCATACAACTCCATTAACTAGCTGAAGGAAAAATAGCAACATTTTCATTTTAATGAGATGTTAGCTCCCTCCCTTGCTGTACTCTGCATCTTAATGTCCTTGCTGTCTATGCTGACTTGGGGCTCAGAGGCTCTGTCATTACTTGGCAATTCCTTTCTCTAATTTCTTGTGACACGCGGTGCTTAAATCCACGAGAAATGTGAGGTGAGGCAGAGAGAATTCCTGCAGACTGACTTGCTATATGCAGAACACTCATTTGCATTATTCATTAGATAGGAGCACTGATTTGCATCTCATTTTGGTTCTCTCCGTTAGGTGGAAAAAATCCCAGAGAATGCTCCAGATTTCCCCAATTTTTTTATATTAATAATAATTATTAGGGAAATTAAGCTTGATTGCTGTCCTGCATCACTTGCAATTTTCTTTAAAAACAAAAAAAAACTCTAACCACTCCCAAACTTCCAAACCAATATTCATTTCTCCCCCTTGTGTTTAAAATATTTGAAGCTCTAACGTTTGATAAAAGATCTGAATGCATAAATATATTTTATTGAAATGCAAAATGAGACATTTACGATCTGTATCTAACATTAGGAATGAGAAGGAGGAGGAAGTGGTAAAAAAAAAAGTATAGGCACAAGTACAGCATTTAAGTCTCCCTACGTCTCATTTTAGAGAAATTTCCTAGCAACAGAAACATGTCACAAATTAGAAGACACTGCGAGTTATAAATTCCTCCCCCTTGGTGGTCAAATCCAAATAATGAAATTTTGCTTTATATTTTATTTTATTAATTGTTTTGCCAATTATAATTATTTGAGAGTATTTCAAAAAGTATGGAAAAATAGAATTGAAAGACAATATGAATCTCTCCATGAGCTTTTTGAGGTACCTTTGTATTATCTTGTAAGCTTTAGTCCCATCATTATAAAAAACAATATTTACCGATGTCCTGCTATGTGTAGAGCTCTGTGATGGCCTCTAGAGTTTCTGTGTTAGGCACAAGAAAAATAATAAAATATCCTTTTTCTTTCCTTGGCCTCTGGTTTCAATTCCCCATGGTCCTAGTAAATTCCTAAGCACTCACCATACTATGGCACAGGTTCTGTAGGGCTTTATTAAATCATCTTCTAGTGATTTTGAGATGTGAGCTGTATAGGAGACTGATCCATAATCACATGTTCAGTTGGCACCATTGGCACATTCACAAAGGAGAAGCAGGACACAGTGTAGACGGTGACCTTTTTCATCCTTCTCAGGAGAGGTGGGGGCAAAGGACTCAGAGACTCATTCTTCTGCCTGTTAATATCCTGCTGTTCAGTTGCCACCTGATCAAATGGTAGCATTTTGTTGAAGGTTGCAGTGAACCTGTTGTCATGGATCAATCACAACATCCAAAAATGAAAGAAAATTCCAATGATATTAAGGTGACACAGTAACCAGAAACATGGCATCTAGCAGGTTGAGATGTTTTGTTTTGAGTAAAGGTTTCATACAAATTGCACATTGCTTCATCAACACTGGTGTATTAGTCAGGGTTCTCCAGAGAGACAGAACCAATGGATATGTACATAAATATATGAGAGGGGATTATTTAGGGGAATTGACTCACATAATTATGAAGGCTGAAAAGTTCCACGATAGGCCTTCTGCAAATTGGATGCCAGTAGTGTGCCTCAGTCCAAGTCCAAAAGCCTCAGAACCAGGGAAGCCGATGATGTGATTCTCAGTCTGAAGCCAAAGGCCTGAGCAGACTGCATACTAGCTCCAGCAGGTAGAGAGAAATTTGCCTTTTTTCCTGTTTTTGTTCTCTCAGGGACCCCAGCAAATTGGATGGTGCTTGGCCATATCGAGGGAAGATCTTTCCTACCCAGTCCACTCAGGCCCATGTGCTAATCTCTTGGGAAACATCCTCATAGCCACACCACAAAATGCTTTACTAGGTTTCCAGGTATTCCTTAATCTGTTCAAATTGATGCCTAAAATTAACAATCACAACACATAACAAGGTCAAATTAATTTTTTTACTCTACTTTTTCATGTATCCCAAAGTTTTTAATTCAGTGGCAGAAGAGGTCATCACAAATGTTTATTATCATTGTTCATGGTGCACCCCCTCACCCAACTGCTGTTCCTTCCTGTCTAGTTCCTGTGATTAATACTGTGATGCAAAGCAGCTACTTCTCTTCTTTATGGCTATATCTGGCATACCGCAATGTGTAAGGTCTTTTGGCATCCCCATAAGGAACACCATTTTTGAAATAACCCTCATTTGCATTCCACTGAAACTGGAATCCTGTCCTAGATTTAATTTTTGCAACTGATCAGTTAGATCAACTTCAAATTATGTTTTTCTTGCAAGGGTTATTATTTAAACGTATTTTTCCACATGAAGCATTCAAACGTTTTCAAATGATGAAGTTTCATTTTACTTACTTAACTAGGGCCAAATAGTGCCCTTTCAAAGTAACAAACAGTATCAAAAATGTGGGTCGGAGTATGCTTGGTTGTATTAGTTTTGGATGATTATGCCATTTGGAGGACATCAATCTTTGTTTTTGTTAATGTCACAATGGGCGTGTAGTGCCATCCTTCATAAAAATGTCAGTGGTGAGCTATTTCCACTATAGAAATCATACTTTGGTTTGAGAATCCTGAATGAGCTAAGGGGATTACATTTGAATGCTTTATACACATTTCAAAAATAACATCGTCAAAAGACAACTATGATTTCCCCTCCTCAGCACCCCCCCAAAAAAAATCTATTGCTGATTATCTCAGCAAATGGTATCACCATTCACCCAGTTGCCTAAGCCAAAAACCCAGCAGTCATCTTTAATTTCCCCTTTCTCTCATTCCTATGATCTGATTACCATTGCTGTGTAACAAACCACCCCCAAACTTGGTGGCATAAAGCAAAGAAGAGCATGTGGAATGAAAAATATTTTTGTAGCAATCTTCAGTAAATGCAATCAGCCACCATCCACCTTCTGTCCATAAGTATTCATATCCTTTCTGCATGCAAAATGCACCCAATGCTTCCCCCAGGATTCCCAAAGTCTCATCTCATTCCTTGAAGTCTAGGATACTGTCATCCCAATCAGGGCCAGTTTTGATGAGGCTCTTCAGATGCCATTCTTCTGGCATGGTTCCCTCGATCTCTGAAGAGCTGTGAATAAAAGATGCCAATCATCTTCCTCCCACATATCCAGCATGTGGGCACTGGGGTCAGGTGTAGGATAACCACTGTAAACATCCACTTCAAAAAGAGGGAGAAATGGGAGGCGCACAGCAGTCACTGTCCAATGGCAATTCTGAATTCTGTCATTGCCAGTTCCTTGATAAGGGTTTAAACCTGCTTCCTAGGAGTCATTTGTCCCAGCTATTGTATACACCTTCCCGGTGTTTGGCCCCACTCTCTGAGTTATTCTTCCTTTTCCATAACAAATGACCCACTTTTATAGCTGAATAATTTTCTCATCCTGCTTCCTGCCCAATGTAGTTCATAGGTCCTGAAACCCCAACCCCTTCATCTTATCAGCTCCTTCCAGTCAGTCCAAGCTGATGCAGTTCCTTTTAAAACTTTTGGACATTTCCTGTGTATCAGTTTATAAATCCACAATATTAGACAAAAGATAACACCCACAGCTCTCTGGAGCATAAATCCTTCTCTACCATGGGCTTCCTGTGAAGTTGCTGTGGGACATCGCCCTTAAGATTCTGAGGTGCCTATTGTTTAAAAAAGGCAAGCTCTTAAATTCTAAAGGCTTCATGTGTATTTGAAAGGTTTATGAGGCACCATCTTAAATCTTTCTGAAACGTTAATGGCAGTTTTTACAGTCACACTATCATCTTCGTCCTAACATTCAGACATTTTCTTAACAGGCCCTGGATGTTTGATCTTTGCACTGAGGCCCCTTCTGCTGGGAGACACTGAATAAGCAGTGTCTAATTTTTTTTTTTTTTTTTTTGCTTTGCTTTGTTTTTTCCAAACCCAGCAGGCCTTTAATATATTCTCCGAAGTTTGCTCAAAAACTGAACAATTTTCATTTTTTTCTTATCTCCTTCTGTGTCTTATACATGGCAAACAGAAACAGGTTGGCACTTTTAGCATTCTGCCTGAGAAATGTCCTTAGCTAAATCCATCAGTTTATTAAGTGCATTTTTTAAAATTTCCATATTGATGCAGCCAGTGAGGTTGCTAAACCTTCTACAGCTACGTAGCAAAGTTAACTTTCTCTTGGCCTCCAATAATAGTTTCCTCCCTTTCCTTCTAGCTTTCATCAAAATTTCCTCAAGGCTCCTCCAGCTTTCACTAAGTGCTTTCACTAGCTTCACTAGCTTTCACTAACTCTTACCAACTGTCTCCTTAAGTTCCTTTGGGCTTTTGCCTACTTCCCAATCTCAAAGCCAGGGCAATATGTTTTAGAATTTTGATGTGGCAGCACTCCATTCTGGTACCGAATTTCTGTTCTACTTGCCATTATGGCATAAGAAACCACCCCAAAATTTAGAGACAGAATTATTATACTTAAAGGCCCTGTAGATCAGGACTTTAGACAGGGTATGATAAAGATGGCTTGTCTCTTTTCCACAATTTCTAGGGTTTCATCTGGGAGAATTCAACAGCTGTGGCAATGCAGCATCTGGTCCTATAACCATCTTGGTGTGTCCACTCACATGTGCGGCAGTGGTGCTGGCTGTCAGTTGGGACCTTGGCAGTGGCTATTTGCTGAAGCTCCTTTATGTGGCCTCTGCATGTGGTCTGGCTTCCTCACTGCATGGTGGACTCAGAGTAGCCAAATTTGCCACATGGCAGCTCTGAGTTTCAAAAGTGAGTGTCATAGCAGACAGGTGTGTATTAGTTTCTGAGGGCTGCTTTGTGACAAAATGCCATGAACCAGATGGCTTAAACACGGACATTTATTCTCTCACAGTTTTGGAGGCCAGGAGTCTGAAATCAAAATTGTTGGCAATACTGCACTCCCATTGAAGGCTTGAGGGAAGAATCGTTCCTTGCCTCTCCCTAGTTCTGCTGCTCGCTGGCAGTCCTTGGTGTTCCTTAGCTTGCAGTTGCATCACTCTGATCTCACCTCCCTCATCAGATGGCCTGTTCCCTCAGTGTACCTATCTCTGTGTGCCCATTCCTCCTTCTAGAAGGACACAAGCCATATTGGAATTAGGGTCCATTCTAATCCAGTACATCCTCATCTTAATTAATTATATCTGGAAAAACCCCTATTTCTAAATAAGGTCACATCTTGAGGTTCAGGTGGACATGAATTTTTGTGGGACACTATTGTCAGTACAAGGTGGAAATCACATTGGCTGTATAACTTAGCCCTGAAAGCTACATAACATCATTTGCGCTGTGCTCCAGTTGGTTGAAGCAGTCAAATTACACCAAGGTTTAAAGGGAGAATGACATTCTCCTGATGGATGAGGGACTGCCAGGGTGACACTGTAGAAGAATATGTGGGATATGAGGTGGTGGTGTGTTCGTCTTTGAAAAATGGAAGCTACCACATCCTTTTCCAGTTCATGACCAAATTCTATTGATTTTACCTCCAAAATATATCCCAAACCTGTTCACTTACCTCCTTTGCCACCAAGTTATACAAAGCACCAAAATCTCTTATCTGAATTCTTGCATTAGAATCCTATCTGATCTTTCTGCATCTACTCTTGCCTCTTCTGACCCATTTGCCACCAAGCTACAAAGGAGAGATATTAAAACTATAAATTGACTCCTGTCACTCCTTTGTTTAAATTTCTTTGGTAACTTCCAATTGCATGTAGAATAAAATCCAGATGTGTCCCAGTGGCCTAAATGCATGATCTCTCCCTAGCCTGGCTCTTTGACTCGACTCTATGCCAGCATCTTCTTCCTTATAGGCTACTTTTCAGCCATCGGGGATTCTCATAGTTCTTGGACCAAGGACTATTTGTACAAAGAGTTTGCACTTGTGTTTTCCTCTCTGAAATCTCTTTTTTTGTTTCTTCATCTTTCTTTGGTTCACATTTTGCATGCTTTAAGTTCTATCTTAAATGTTACCTCTTCGGATAATAATGATAATAATAATTATATTTAACATTTTGGGGGCTTAGTTCAAAATATATGCCAGGCCCTGGAGATAGACGTTCAATCTGAGTTATCTCCTTAAATACTTATGACCCTCTATGAAAGAGGTTCTATTATCATTCTTATTTTACAGATAAAAAACTGAAGCTTAGAGATGTTAAAGAAGGTTTCTAAATTTATACTACTAACATACTTATGCTGTATATGGTATATCATGCACCACAGAGTTTAGAATTATACCTCAGATTATCTGACTTCAGAGGCTGCCCTCTAAACCACTAGACTCTGCTGCTTCTACAGAGAGGCTTGCTCCTTATTTTATTCTTAGTTATAGCATCTATTTCTTTTCTTTATTTTGCTTATCACTCTCTGTAGTTATTTTTTTTTAATATTTATGTATTTACTCATTTATTGCCTATCTTTTCCACTAGTATTGAAGATTTTTGTTGCTGTTTTTCATAGTTGTATCCTAGCCCCTAGCACAGTACTTGGCACGTAGTAGGTACCCAATAAGTAGTTGATGAATACATGCAGTGATGTGTTGATAAATGTTTAACAGTTAGCTTTGGGGGCGGGGATGGGGGCTGATATGTAGCTTTTTTGAATTTCCATATTCTTACAACCAGCCCATTTCAAGCTGCAAACAGTTTAACAACTGGCTTACAATATTCTTGAAAATTAAACTCTGGCATTATCACTGAATGAATGAATGAATGAATGAATGAATGAATGAATGAATGAATGAACGAACGAAATAGTATTGCAAAGAGCAGAGTAGAGCACCCAGAGTAACTGGTTTTCAAGGAGACAGAGGAGTTTCCCTCTTTCCATAAACCCTTGTGGCTTTAGTTTCAAGCAGATGACACACATTGATATGAGAGTTCAGAAAGCTCAGCTGTTATCAGAGCTGCAAAAGGACAATGAAGAGTTAACTTGCTGTATCTGAGATACTAAATATCTCCGCAACAATGTGGTGAGAAACACCGAGACCAGATACTGTCACTTCTTCCTCTTTTTTCACTGCCTCAGGTGTTGGCAAGGACACATATGATTCAGAAGCAAGGGCAGTATGACTTTGTTTTACCCTTTAAAGGGAAAAGATGCCAGAGATTGGAGCAGGAAGGAGTGAAAAGAGAGAAGGGATAAAAGCTGTTTATATTTCACATTAGGCCTAAAAATGCTCAGTTGCAGCTTTGGCTAGGGAAAGAAATTTTCTTGAGAATATTTGTTAGATTTGTATGCCGCATGATAATACAAAAGACAGATTTGTGATTTCTCCCATTATTTACCTGTGTGTAATACGGAATGGCATAGGCATTATTTTTTAAACCAGTGTATGCCACTTAGCACTGCAGACAACATCTTATTTGACATTTCTTAATCACAAAAGAATCATCTTTTTTAAACCAGCACACCCACAGTCCTGATAGGTGTGAATTTGACAAGAGATCCAAATGGATTTGTAGCACTTGGTGAGATTGTATTTATCACTTAGGGTATGAAAGCCCTGACATATGTTGGCTAGATGCAGTACCAGGGTGTTAAGACAAAGGCTGATGCTTGGATGTCTTGTCTTAGTCATGGCCAGAGTGTAATGTGTCTCTCACTTAAGTGACAGATCTATACCTTGACCCCAGATGCTGCAGGTCCTTCACACTCTGCATAAATAATACCTCCTATTAGGCACATTCATTCTGGGATTGTGAATGAATAAATTCTAAAATGCTGTCACTGCTAGCTCCAGGATCCAGAGTTTTAAAAGTGCATGTGTAATTAATTTTGCTTTAGAATTTTGAATTAATACTAAGAGAAATGCCTTGCTCTTTATTAATTTCCAGGTGTGAGCCTAAAGAAAACAGCAACCACTTTTCTTGAAATCACATGAATAATTTTGGAGCAAGACTGTCTCTGTTGGAGACGAAAACATTATATTTGTGTCTCTTGGTAATCTATCCGTTGGTTAATGGACCCAGAACCCTCCAGACAGTTCACAAATCCACATAACATAGCAGATTTTTGCATTAGGATTCCTGACTTAGCTGAAAAATGTGAAAAATCAAATGCAGCCAAAGAGTTCCCTATTGATTACAAATGTGAGGATCAAGAGTAAGTTATTCCATCTAAGGCAGCATTCATTTAAATTTAAAATGGTCCTTTCTGGTAATCTCATTTTAGATAGTGGCATACAAATCAATGGAATTTTTAAGAGCATTAATTCCATCCCATCTGAAGGGCTTCCTATCCAGTATATGAAAGAATAGGCATTGATTGGTGTCCTGTCATATTTTGGGGGACTCTGAGAGACTGAGTGAATTTAGAAATGCAAACAAAGTTTGAGGACAAAATTATAAGTAACTCTTAGTTTTTTTTTTTTTTAAAGGAAAATAAGCAGCCAGTTGTCTCTTTTTAGGTTTTCTTTTTAGAAAAATGGGAGTCAAAATTGTCAGCCCTGTTAAATTACTCTTTGCTGCTCAAATATCTTTGACAATTTGCTAATGTATTTAACTCAATTTCTTCCTCTAGCATTTGAGCATAGTGATGTGATAGTACAGGTAGGTTCATAAATTGTTTTAATATTGTATATTCCTAAGAAAGATCTGCTAGGTGTATAATTCATCAATTGTCCAGCATCCTATCTGATAAAAGAATCCCCTATACATCACCCTGGACAAATAGACAGTTCTAGCTTGACTATACCTAAAAATAGAAAGTTCTCTATGTCCTAAGACTGGTAAAGCAAACAGCTATGACCTAGCAAGTCAAAAGTTAAAAAACAGGGTGCCTTACTTGAACAGGTATTTGTACACAAATGTTCGTAGCATCATTATTCACCATAGCCAAAAGGTGGAAACAGCCCAAATGTCCATCAACAGATGAATGGATATACAAAATGTGATAAATACATACACTGGAATATTACTCAGCCTTCAAAAGGAATGAAATTCTGATACATGCTACGACATGGATCAACCTTGAAGATATTATACTAAGTAAAATAAGCCAGTCAAAAGATGACAAATATTGTATGATGCCACTTACTTGAGTTCTCTAGAGTAGTCAAACTCATGAAGACAGAAAGTAGAACAGTGGCTTCCAGGGACTGGGGGGAGGCTGGCATAGGGAGTTATTGTTTAATGGATACAGAATTTCAGTTTGGGAAGAAAAACAGTTTTAGAGAGGGACTGTGGTCACGGTTGCACAACAATATAAATGTACTTAATTCCACTGAATTTTACACTTGAAAATGGTTAAAATGGTCAACTTTGTGTTTGTTGTGTATGTTTTGCCACAATTAAACAGAACAAAACAGCATTGAAAGAAGCAAAATGTCTTGGAAGAAGCCAGGAGCCCATGAGCTTCTTTTAGCACCGTCTCACATTCTCTCCTGGGTCTGTGCCCCTGCGTGTCTGACTTGTACCTTGTGCTGGTGGCCTCCTTCTTTTTACACATCCGTCCTGGAAGGATAAGCTCTCCCAGAGTGTTTCCTAGGAGGAAAGTGGATGGACTTGGTTCAGAAGCCTTATCCCAAGGGCTGATACGTTCTAATGTGTCTCACTATGGTTTTTCTCAGAGGTCTTCTCATAACCTCCTGGCCCCAGATTCCCAATTGTGAGCCTGGAATGCCAGTGTCTGGAGGCCATTTGCCAAGTTAGCTCTTACCTCTCTCCTTTCAACTCACAGTGGCCCTATATTAGCCTGGAATCTCTCTCTTTTCCTGTATTTGCTATTTTTCTGGCACATCTTTCACTATCTTGTTTTCCTTTTATATCCAAAATGCATACTTAGTTTTAAAATGTAAGATACAAATGCTATCCCTGAGTGGGTGAAATGGTCTTTGTCACAATTACTATTCCATATGTGTGAGTACTTGGTGCACGCATGGAAATTACCAGTGATGCCATGGGATTAGATTCTAATGTTCACTTTAATTCAGTTGGCTCACATTATACAATAAAATCTGACTAATTCTGAATAATGGAAGTTAGACTACTGTGATTTCCTGAAAAATGAGAATCATTGACTAATTTTGAAATAATTAAATTTTCTTCCTTTTAAATTCCATGTGCATCATAAACAAAGTAAACGGAGACTAATAGGTAAGATGAGATAAGATACAGAAGGAATATAATTCAACATATACTGGCATAATAGTGAAATAAATGTCCTTGAACATACACCAATTGTTTAATAGTTGGATTCAGAAATTAAAAGTACCTTTACGGGTGGCCTCATTGTCTTCTCCTTTGGATGGTAGGACAACGTTCTCTCCTAGATGGCAGGATGATTTTCTCTCCTGGTATTCTTACCTCTCTGCTAACCCGTTCCACAACTTCTTCTCTGTTGCTGCATCTCCATATTACATTTTTTGCTCACTGCTCTTCTCATTTCTTGTAGTCTTTTTGACACAATTTTGAGTTTCACCTAGTTACTGTTGTTTCTTTGACTTCGACCTTTTTGTCCTCTCCAAGCCTGGATTCCCAGCTGCCAACTGAACATTTCCACATCTCAGAATAAATTGAAACTGTAGTTTTGTTAGATTAAACTCGTCCTCTCCTCCTTGCTGCTCACTGTTGTGGTATTCCCTCCACTTCTCTGGCATTCCCCTAGCAATAGCAATGGAAGTAGTTACTATTAGTTGTCACTTACTATGTACTGGGACCTTCATACACAACCACCCTTGGAAGTGTACTTAATTATATCCTAAGTTTACAGATGAGGAAATGTAGGCTGAGCAAAGTCAAGTAACTTGCCTCAGAGCTCCAAGTGAAGGTTTAGACATTAAGACTGCAGGGCGTATATTTTCAGTCCTGTGCTTTGCCACCTTCAAAGATAGTCAACTAAGTCCTACGTATCTAACTTCTTAAAGTCTCTTGAATTTATTTCTTCTCTGTATTTACTCCACTATCTTAGTTCAAGTTCTCATAATTTCACCTAGAATATTACAACTCTTGCTTAATTTGCCTTCAATTTCACCTCTCTTGGATTCATTCTTTACTGCTTCCAGACCTTCCTTCCTTCCTTCCTCCTTCCCTCCCTCCTTCCTTTTGACTGATTAAAAAGGAAAAGACTAATCATGTCTCTATCCTTCTTAAACTTTTCAAAGGCTCCACCTTGCCTTCCCAATCAAATCCAAACTCCTTAGCCCTTTATGATCAGGTCCCTGAATTCCTGCCCAGGATTTTGTCTCACCATTTGTCTACTGATTTCCTTACAAATCACTTCCAGCTATAGCACACTGCTTGAAGTTATCACTGGATCTTTATGGCATTGCATGCCCTTCCTCCTCTGCCTAGAACTCCTCTCCTACTGACTAACTCCTATCATTCTTCAGAACCCAACCTGTATGCCCGCCCCTCAACCCCCACTGTGGTCCTGTAGTACTCTGGGCTTTGGACTTCCACAAGGCTGCTTGGTACAATAACCAAATGTTTTTGGAGGTTATGTCAGGTAATGACAAGTGCAAGGAACTTTCTGATTTGAGATCTCGTCCCCTGTGGCATTCATAGCATTCCCTTGCTTTTTTCTTTATCATTCCTTTGTTAATTATATGTTAAATCAGTACTTCCTTAGAGAAATACAAATACATATCAGTCTCCCCTTTTCTCTTAAAAGTTTTCCAGTTAACTCAGCCACCTAGGTGAATACTTCTCTGCTTTCTTGTTTTTTCTTCCTTTTCCCTCATATCCTTTCATCAGAAAGCAAAGAGACAGTATGCGCCACTGAGTGCAAGTCATCTGTATCCAAGAAAAGAAAATCCAAAATTTTTAAAAGTGTAATTGGCATGGCACACCATTAGCATCCATGTGTAAATGTGTTTCAAAATTTCTAGAAGACCCTATTGAGTCTTCACAATGTTTTCATTACCTTCTGATCTGTCTCAACACAATTTGCTTTACCTCCTCCAGCATCGTTAAAAATAAAGAATATGGTTTTTATTAGTTTCATATTAATTGCTAATATGACAACATACTTGATTTCTACTATATTTTTAATTAAAAGTATCTGTGATGATTCAACCAGAATATGGCTTACACAGACTTTTATGGGGTGACCTGGAAACTAATATACATTTGTAAGAGCGTTTCTATGGAAAAAAAAGGTCTTCCAAATTTTAAATAGCTGCCTCACAGATTTTGAGACATAACCTTTCTGGAATCTGCAGTCTTCTTAGATCCAAATTTGTTGAAGTTTTACTGCATATTTAAAGAAAATTTTAATTGTTTTCCATATTTGCTAAGAGAGCAATGAAAATACAATGAAAACTGCATGTGTTTTGAGTTAGGCAGATTTGTGTTTGGATTCCTGCCACTATTTATTTTTAAATAAATAAATATTTTATTTATTTTAATATGTTAATTTTTACATATGTCTATATATTTTATTTGATATATTTGTTTATTTTAATAAATAAATAGCTGCCACTATTTTTTCTGTTAATGGATACTTAAGCTTTCTGAGAAACAGTTTCCTCATCTACAAAGTGAAGATGAATTCCTCACATATCCTGCATCTGCTCCATTAGTAAATCATGTCTGCTCTGTTTTCAAAATATATTCACAGTCCTACAACTTCTCTCCATCTGCGTGTACCATCCTGGTCCTAGTCATCATCAACATTACTTGGATTATAGCAATGGATTCCTATTTGGTTGTCCTGCTCCTGCCTTTGCCCTCTATTTGCAATTTGGTAGTCAGAGTATACGTATTCAAAAGTAAGTTAGTTAAGCTATTCCTTTGTCTAAAAATCTATAAAAGCTCCTCATTTCACTTGGATAAAAGCCAAAGTCCTTACTATGCCCTATATAATTTTATTCCTGCCCGTCACTATTCCCGTCCCCCCTCACGTGCACACGTGCGCATGTTCACACACATACGCCCTCTTCAATCTGTGTCTTAGCGTCCTTTCTCTCTCTCTTGCTCACTTTTATCCAGCCACATTGCTCTCTTTGCTCTTCCGTACTCTGGGTAGGTTCAGAGACTTGCAGTTTCCCCTGCCTGGATGTTTTCTGGACATCCACATGACTTGCTCCCTTACTTACATCAACTCTGACCCAAATATTGCCTTCCCAGTACAGCCTTTCCTAGTCACCCTTTCTAAAATACCCAGCAGCCTCTCCTGCACCCCATACCTCACGTCCTCCTCTGCTGTATTTTCTCCTTAGCATTTGCCAATGTCTAACCTACTATGTGCCTTACTTATTTAACTTCATTTATCTCCCCAGCTAGAAAGTTAGCATCATGGAGGATGGGAATTTGTGTACTATTTCCTCATCGTTGTACCTCCAACATTTGGAACCCAGGGCCTGGCACAGAGTAGGCACTCGATAACTTTTGTTTAATGACTACCTACCTCTCTGGTTGTTTCAATGATTAAGTGAAATAATCCATATAAAAATAGATCTACTGCATAGCAGTCACTCCATCTTATTTCCCTTCCACGTTATTGCAATGGTTACCATCCTGAAATATGGTAAATAAACTGTATTGTACATCCAACACAGTGATTGAGAAATTTTGCTTTGGGGAGGGGCAGATGTACTTATATTTAAATATAGCTCTTTCAATTACCAGATGTTGATCTGTGGGTTTAATTTACTTAATTTACTTAAACTCTCTGAGACTCATTTTTTCCCCTGTTGATAAAATGGGTTATAATTAACATCCCTTATGATAGGGATTAAATAATATAACATAAATAAACTACTTAGCACTATACCTGGTACAAAATTAACACTCAGTAAGCTGTAACCATTAATATGCTGATTATTTAATATCTTATCACATGGGAGTTGGGGTAAGGAGATGGTGGGAGGAAGTGTGGTGTGGTGGATTTGGAGTCATTGGATCTCTTTTCTCTCTGCCACTCAATAGCTGTGTGACTTTGAGAAAATAACATAACCTTTCTAAGCTTTAACTTTTTTAGCTATCAAATAAGTTTTAATCATAGTCTTGTGAGGAGTACATTAAATAATGCCAGCATAACATCCACACAAGAGCTATTTGTCAAAAAGAAACCATTTAGTTTCTCTTTGGAAAGGCTTTTATGAGTTTTAGTAATAAACTAAGTAACTAAGTTGGGTAAAAAAAAAGTTGAATTCTGGATAAAATGAATAAATAAAGATAAAATATTTTATTTTAATTATGGATGAACTGTACCTTTCAGGACTTGATCTGCTTTCTCCCAAGTATCATCCCTAATATGAGTCACATTTTTCTAGCTAGTGTCAAATTAAGAGCATGTGAAAACTTGGAGTGATTCTAGTGGGTACGTGTGTGTGTATATGTGTGTTTGCATGTGTGGGTGTGCATGGGTGTCAGCGGGGTAGGATTACCAAGTAAAATACAGGACATCCAGTTAAATTTGAATTCTATGCACACAATGAATATTATTAGTATACAAATTTTTAGTATATAAAATTTTAGTATGAAATTATTCATTGTTTATCTAAAACTCAAATTTAATCTGGCATGCAATATTTTTATTTGCTAGATCTGACCAACTTATAGGGGGCACTAGTATATTTCTGTGTGATGCTCTTAGGCATGTAATACAGGAAATATGCTGGGATTAGTTCTGCAGCCCTTATAGTACAGTGGTCAGCTATGCTGAAACTAGGTACTACTCCCAAATGCTGCACTCCGCAGCAGCAAATTGCATAGAAACAGAGCCCTGTCATTAGACAAAATCTAATGAGAAATAGCAATAGTCACCACTTTGGGATTTTATTCTTCAGAAACTGTGTGGCAGATGAAGTGATTTTTCAACATTTAATTTCATAATGAAATGCTATCTTTGAAGTTTAGCATACTATTTAGAATCACTGATTATTACATATAGAAGGGACTTCAGAGGCCATCTTGGCTACTTCTTTTTATACCACTAAAGGAACCTGATACCCAGGGAGTTCAAAAGATTTGGGAAGGACACTTTCTGGCTGAGGCTAGGCTGGAATTTCTGTCCCCTTGACTCCAGGGAGCGCTGGTTTTCCCCTGCAGAGTTTCTCCAACAGCGTTCCCTATCTAATCCCTGTCATGACTTGTTAGAATATACTTTCATGCAGTGACAAGGGAGGATCCATTTTATTCTCTCTGTGTGGCACCTTGCCCACGATCATTTGGATGTGTATGGACATAATTGATAGTTTGGTGCACCATGGTGTGTAAACATTGCCATTCTCCTGGCCACTTTATTTTTAATCATAAACTTGTCTCTATTAAAATACTCTTCTATGCATTAAATTGGGTCACTTAATGTGATTATACAACAATATAATCATCTTATTCCCAGACTTTTTTGATAATGCATTTTTTTCCCATTCTTCAAGGTGCAATATCAAAGGTAGACTGTAGTGTGACTTTCATACTTACAGCTTATGAAGTTATTCTGTATTTCTAATAATTTAGTAAAATGTAAATTATTCTTAGTTTAATACAAATTCTAAAAATTGTGACATCTATGGGACGACTGGAAATTTGAACATTGACTTTAACAATGAAGTTGAAGAATCATTATTAATTCTTTATTTGTGATAATGGTGTTGTAGTTAATTTAGAGGTACATGCTGATATACTTATCAATGTACTCTTGGATTTGCTTCAAAATTATATTGTGGGAAGAGGTGGAATTAAACAGGGAATAGATAAAGCAAGATTGGCCATGAGATAATTATTGAAGGTGGATGGTGGATACATGACAGTTTTATTATACTATTCTGTCTGCTTTTGTATATGTGTAAAATTTTCCGGAATAAGCAATTAAAACTGTATTCCTGATCCACAAACTCTAGTCTGATTATACAAAGCTCAAACAAAATTATCTCACAAGAAATCAAAGATTTTAATACTCATGTTTAGGGGACGGAAATAATATTTGTCTTAAAGTCTAATACTTGCTTATCTACTTCTTTTTTCCTACTTTGTATTCTTATGCTTTGGGAAAGTCAAGGTATGATAGAAAGAATTTAGAACTGGGGACTCAGAGTCTAGATTCTAGCAGGTCTCTGCCTTTTGTTAGTTGTATGACTTTAGGCAATATACATGTTCTAGTCCGTTTTGTGTTGCGATAATAGAAATACCTGAGACTGGGTAATTTATACAGGAAAGAGGTTTATTTGGCTTATGATTCTGGGACAGCTGCATCTGGCACGGGACTCAGGTTGCTTCTACTCATGGCAGAAAAGCGGCAGGTTCAAGCAGAACACATGGCGAGAGGAAGCAAGAGAGAGAGAGACAGACAGGAGGTGCCAGGGTCCCATACAAACTCTCACAGGAACTAATAGAATGAGAACTCACTCTCTACCCCTCCTCCCCCAGGGAGAGCATTAATCCATTCATGAGGGATCCACTCCTAGGACTCAATCAATTTCCAGCCCTACCACATTGGAGATCAAATTTCCACATGAGTTTTGGAGGGGACAAGACATCCAAACTCCATCAATACGTAATCTCTTTGGGCCTCAGTTTTCTCATTATGTAAAATGAGAACATTGTACTGTGTGGTTTCGTAGGGCATTAATCTCTAAAATTGCTTGACTGAAATCTCACACAGGCTTTCAAATTCCATCTTACTGATGGTATGCTTAGTCCTGTATTTTATCCCTGTTAATAAGAGCAATGCCCTATATTATGGGAATATTTTAACTTAAAAATATTAGTAGTAAGACACCAAAATATGGCATGCTTGCTTTAGACCTCTTGTACATGAATTTATCATTTAATTTCTTCTGAAATTGGTTGTTTTTTTATTGATATTGCCTAATCAACAGTGAGTTATAGAAATTATTTCTCTCTTTGAAAAGCTGAAATTTTTTGGTGTGTTGCTAAAATAAACTCTTTCAAGATTCAAAGGGTGCACCCTTATTTTAGTATTCCAAGGTTTTCTTAATAATACGATATTTGCTCTTTATATATCATGTTATGAGTTTGTTACCTTCAATTATGTCCCCAGCTTTTTAAATTAATTATTTTGCGTATTGTCATGTATCAGAACATTGTCCTCTTCCCTAGTCTTATTGCTTCTTTTTTGGACTGTCCCTAGCTCTATAGGTTGGAACACATTATGCATGTTGTTCCTATGCCATTTTTTTAAAAAAACAAAGGTGAGACTTTTGGCTATGTGAAGCACAAACCCTAACTCACTGTAGGCCTATGTCTTTGTAACCCCTACCCAAATATTGAATTTCATTGCAGTCCTATAATCATTATAAAATATTTGCTTATGAAAAATATGCATTGGGTACTACTTTATAGTGATATTAAAAGTATTATCTCAATGTCACATCAAAATTCATCCATTCAACAAATGTTTAGTGAATATCTTCTAGGTGTGTTAATTTTGAAAAGAGATTTCACAGGAAAGAGGGCTTAGAAGAAATTACAGTGGACACAAATTTCCAATTTTAAACTGATTTATTCATCAGAAAATGTTACTAAGAGACACTTACTTATTCATACACACAGTCCTTCTCTTGCATAGTTACTTCAAAATTACCATAATTAATTCAGAGTCCCAACTCTGGCCCTCATAAAGTGAAGTGACTATTTCAGTAAAAGCCATAATGGAATATTCTTAAGAAATCCATTACCACCTCTCTGCTTACTCAATGTTTTTATGATAATCTGTTTTATCAATCAGTAGCCTTCTGGACCAGGATTTGTTTGTTTGGTCTCTGTGAAACAATGATACTTTTATCCAGAATCTTTCAGGGCTATCTTCCAACTGATTTTGGTGGATCCATCAACCTGTTAGAAGTACTTGCCATGAGAATATGATCCATTCCTTCTTTAGCCAGAAACATACTCCAATAACCATGTCAGGTTCTCATATACTGTTTTTGTAACCCTTCCTTTCTTTTAGTCTTATCTCTAATACATTAGAGTGGGCTCCATTGTTAGATAACTGTTAACATTCATTCATTCGTTTATTCAATAGAGGCTTTTTTTGAGCATCCATTGTGTGCTAGGTTAAGTTTAAGAGTGACAGAGATAACAAAGACAATCCTAGCCACCCCCATTTCAAAATAACATATTCTTTGGTGATCCTTGGTGGCGTATCAACTCATCATACGCTGTGCTGTTGAGTGGGAACAGTCTGCATTGTCTCACTCACAATGTCTTGGGTTTCTTTTTGAGTATTTTAGTGAGGATTTTTATCAGGCTGCCAGGACTACATTAGGGAAAGGTGTGTCCAGGGAAGAGTTTTGACCAAATTGTTATTTCTTCTTGGCCAATCCTTTGGAGATTCTGTTTCATTGTCTTTTTAATACTCTTTGATGACAAACATTTCAAAGCTTTTTTAAAGTTAAAAGAATTTAGGGCCATTAGTTGCCCCTTGTTCGTGTAGTTCATGAATTCTTCACATAACTCATGTGAAGGAAGGCTTGACTTCCCATTTCAAAAATTATTTGCTTTTCTCCAGAAGCCCTTTCTCTCACTTTCTAACATGACTTTTTTATTCATTTATTCAACATATATTTACCAAATGCTCATTGTGCGCTAGCACTACATAGAAACAAAATTGAGTCAGTCAGAATATTTTTCTTCAGTCCTTTACTCTCTGATCAGCACTGTGTTTGTTATTGGTGTCCCTCTCTTGATTTGTGTCTGTGTCTTGTATGGCACATTTACTGTGTTTGTTTCTATTTGCCCTAGGATTCTAAGACAAAGCACAAATCTTCCCAATATTTTCTTTATTAAGAACTGAAGCAAATGATTCAAGTATTCTTCATGTCCCATCCACATTATCCTCAAAAACATGTATATTTGTTTTTTTAACATTATCATCTAAATACATAGCTTTTTTACTATTCTCTAATTCTCAAAGATACTGATGAAACAAACTTCACTCCTTGGGCAACTATCACTTTTAGGCATGGACATCCTGGATCTTTGCCTTTCTTTCATGTATAATTTGGGTTTGTCTCCAGGACCCTCTTGCTAAAATCCCTAAATTTGTCTTCTGACTACATTCAAATTGTCCTCCAACTCCAAGTTACCATCAGCTCAATTTTCCAATATGAATCTAATTCTACCCTTGTGTCAACTTATTAAATAGCCCTCCAGTTCTCAGTGGTAGCCCTCGTATAAGTTCCCCTCATTGTGTTATAAGGGGTTCTTCTTCATTTCCCTTTTGTCCTGTGAATTCCTGTGTTTGAGAAACAGGTAGTCATTTCCATAACAAAAGAGAGTAAAGACTGCCAAAGGTGTTATCTGTTGTACTGTTATTATTCCCTTTGCTCCACATCATCAATTCTGTATTACTGATCATATACAGTGAATAATCAGGTTGGGAGTAGAAAGAAAACTGAGCTCCTATTTCACATAACCATTTGCCTAAAACATTTCAGACCTCCTCACCTGTCTTCTATCTGCAATGTCTGCCCCATGCGGGAAATTCAACAAGCAGATATTATCACTGTTATCTTTTTAAAACACAAATATACTTAATCATACACAGATATTTCTTCAGGAACATTATAAATAATGCCTTTTCCCATTTTCATAACATTCCCTCCATCCATATCCATCCTGATATTCAGCTCATTCTTTAAGGAAGAGCTCAAATGCAACTTGCTCTGTGAAGTGTTCTTTAATATCTGTGAGAAAATTAATCCCTTCCTTCTCTGTTATATCTTTTTATTGGATTATTCTTCTTATAATATGCAGTGTTTCTTTTTATTTCTAACAATTCTTTGGCTTTAAGTTTTATTTTGTCTGATATTAGTACTGCTACATTTTCATCTTTTGTTTTATACTTTTTAGTTAGAATTTTATTAATAGGATTTTTAAAATGTATTTATTTTTTGCCTTTTCATGTAATTTTGTTTTACCCATCTCTGAGTTGATCTTTTTAAATTCCAGTCTGATAAGAAAATTTAATCCATTTATATTTATTGTTATTTCTGATCTATTTGTACTTTTTCTATTTTCAAATCCCATTTTCAACCTTTACTAACTGTGTGACTTGGATTAGTTACTTAACCTTTGCATATCTTAATTTTGTCATCTGGAAAATGATGATAATCGTAGTACCTCCCTTATTGTGAAGATTCAATTAGTTAATATATATAAAATGCTTAAAATAGTGCATAGTGTATGCACAATGAATCATATTACTATCATCAAGACTACTACTGCTACTACCATTTCATTTTGTGTTTTCTACTTAAAAGGCCTTTTATTTCTTTTCTTTCTATCATTTCCTGCCTTACCTTAGATTAATTATTTCATTCTCTACCCCCCCAACCCTGCTTATTTGAAACTACAAATCTTATTGCCATTATTGTATTGGTTACCTACTTTTTGTTTCTTTAATATTTCATATATATATATACACACACACACTCACACATACATATATATATATATATATATATATATATATACACACACATATATACATACACAATAGTATTCACCTGTTTGGTGCACAATTCTGAGTTTTAATGTATCACCATCTTATAACCATTACCACAATCAGGATTCTGAACAATTCCAAATGCTCCACAGAATTTCCTGATGCTGGCCTTTGTAGTCAGACCCTCCTTCTACCCCAACCTCTGGTTTGCTTTGTTTCAATCACTGATTTACTTTTACCTTTTTCATCTAAATATAATCATACACTGTGTAATCTTTTGAGATTGAATAGTACCTTTGAGATCAATCCTTGTGAAGATCTGTTTATTACTTCGTAACGATAAAAATTTCTACCCAAATTTAAAATTACTCAGTATGTCTACAGTCTTGTTAAACAAAAAGATCCCAGCTGCACATACACTGACCCTTCTTCCTTCTGTTTTTCTTGTTACTGTTGTATAGAAGTTTAACTCTACTTTTTAAAACATAATCTTTTTTTTGGTTTTGTAGATAATTAAATTTAGCAAGAATGTTTTCCAGTTCTTTCAAATCACTCATTTTTGCTTTGCATCCCTCTACCCCTCTGTATCTACTATTTTTCTTACTGAAGTATGTTTCTTAATTGTTTTTTCAACAAGGGTCTGTTAGTACTAATCCCTCTTCATCTGTGTCTGAAAATGTCTCTTTTGTTACGTTTTCACTTTAGAATGATAGTGTACCCAGAGGTAGAATTCCAAATTGACAGTTATTCTCCATCCATTTTAAAAATAAGTTTTCTATTGTTTCCTGACTCTACTGTTGCTAATGAAAGTTTACTGCAAATTTTGTCAATTCCATTTTATTTTTTGTGGATAATTAGTTTTTCTCTCTAAAGGATTTTAGTTATTTTTCATGCAGTTTCACTAACTTCTGCTTAAATACAGTTTTATTTTTAGGTTTTCAGTTTGACCATTGCTTTATACTTTTAATCTATGAATGTCTATTTTTATTCAGTTTTGGAAATTTTTATTCATTACCTTTATTCTATGCTTTCAATTCTTTTTTGAAGTATACTTGAGAGTCTCAACTGATTTTTCATGTCTCCTAACTGCACTTTATATATTTTAAAATATCTTTATCTTTTTACATTGCATTTGAGGTGAATTTCTTGATACCTAATTTCAGTTCATTAATTCTTGTCATTGACTGTGGCCAATTTCTAGTTTATTCCACTAAATGAGCTTTATTTTTTTTAATATAGTGTCTATTTTTATATCCAAGATTTCTAATCTACTTACTCTTCTTAGCTACTTGTTTGAATTTTATAATACACTGTTCTATTATTTTTACATTATTACTCCCCTATATCTCTTTGAAAATCCTAAATATTTTCATGCTGAAGTTATTATCAAGATGTTTCTATTGTTTTCATTTCCTTTGGAATACATTTATTTCCCACTTGTTGATTGCTTTTGTTGTAATTTTTAGCATTAACTTTCATCACCTATTTTGGAGTTCTGGTCTGAGGACTATAGTGGAATAAGATGGTCACAAATTAGTTGACACTGCTTCCATGGAGTGATGGATCTGTGTCTCTTCTTTAATTTACTGGGATCTGTAACAGTTTTTGACTGATAGACAATGGTGGAAGTGATACTGTGCCAGTTTCTAGGTATTTCCTACCTCTTGCATCAGACACTTCAGAGCCTTAAATCACCATGGGAGAAGTTCAGCTACCATGTGGAAAGACCCTGTGACTCCATGGAGATTGAGTGAGGCCCAACCGATCCTAGACTTCCAGCCATCTCTTCCAAGGAACCAGGCATGTGCACGAAACTGTGCAAGACCCTTTATATCATTCCAAACACCATCTGAATACCATCAAGTTACCATAATTGACACCAGGTAAAGCAGAAGAATCACCCAGCTGAGGCCTGCTCAAATTTCTGACCCACAAAATAAGATATAATGAAATGGTAATTGATTTTAGCCACTAAAGTTTTAGGGTATTTTGTTACACAGCAACAGATAACAGAAATATGGCAGGATCATCAATCTGCTTTCCCGCCCACTACCCACTCCTTCACAATCTCTGTATGTATCCTCCTGGCTACTGCTTTTGGGATGCTTCATTAAATTTCTCCATCCCACAGTCCAGAACTATGCCTTAGAGATCCTGTGTGCAGGTGATACCAGAGAGATTGCAGACTGGAATCACTGAGCCAGAAGCAGTTTTGCCTAGATCCTGGCTTCTATGCAGTACCTCCAGTATCTTCTCTTCCCTCTCAGAAAGGGGATTTCTTTGTTGGGATTCCTGGAAGTAAAGCCCATGAAAGTCTGGGGCCCCACACAAGACTTGGGTCCCCAGGTTGTCTCATGTTCATGCTCATTGACACTTGGCCTCCAGCAATTTATCAACAATCCCTTATAAGAGTTTCTACCACTTTATGGCTTCAGAGGCTTCTGTTCCAGGTGTGAATACCTAGGCTGTGTCTCTTTGGATGCGCCTGTGTCCCCAGGTTTCAGAATGATGGTTTGCCATGTGACCTCAGTTCTCTGACAGGTCCAAGAAAAGTCAGTGATTTTTAGTTTTTCTAGCCTTTTCTTATTGTAAGCATGGTGACAATGACTTCCAAGCTCCTTAAATTCCAGAGGTCAAACCAAAAATTGGTCATGGCTTTTTAATTTTAATCTTTATAATAAATTCTATTTCAGTGTATAAAGCAGGCTGTTGTTAAACTGCTTAATCAGTTTAATATACACACAAAAATGTGCCCAAATCATAAGTGAACCGAACAATGAATTTTCACAAACTGAGTCACGTGTGCAATTCGCACCCCGATTAAGAAACAGCATTACTAACACTTCCAGAAACACCTCTCATGCTCTTTTCAGCTTTACTAATTGCTCTTGACCCCCAAAAGATCATTACTATTCTCATTTCTTACAGCATAAAGTAGTTTGGCTCATTTTTGAACTTCATATAAATGGAATTATATAGTATGTGCCTTTCACATCAGACTAATTTGGTTTAACGTTATGTGTTTTAGATTAATCTGCACTATTGTGTGTAGTTGTAGATTGTTCATTCTCATTCCTCATTGTGGCAATTTATTTGTCCATTCTACAGTGGATGAAGATTTGCGTAGTTTTAACATGCCCTTTACTATAATGCATTTTTAATCAAGACTATCTTCCCTAGCTAGACTGGAAGTTCTTTCTAGGCAGGGCTCATATCATTCACCTTTGCATCGCCAAAACCTGCCATGATGTCTTTTTTCTAATGTGCCTTTCACCCAGTTTACATAGATGTCTGCTTAACTGAATGAACATGTAGGGTATTCAACTTCTATATCCCAAGTGGTACCTGGTAACTATCCCTAGAATTATTCCTTGAGAATCAAGTGTGTAAATTTTAGATTTCAAGCATTTTTAAAAATCTCAATAAATATTTATTCAGTGCCTAATTCATATTGGGTAGTATGAGGTTGTGTTGGCAGAAGGTTTATGGGTGAATCAGAGATGATTCCCTTATTCAAGGAGCATCTAGATCACATGCCAGCCTAGATTAAGTGCTGGTTTTGAGTCAGTCCTCCTTTGATATAACATCCCGGTGTCTGTTCCCCCACTTTTCTGGTGCAATTGGAGGAAAAGAAGCTGATATGTAGCCCTTTAAGCATATGAACAAGGAGTCCACTTTGAAATTTGTTCTTGAGAGATTTCTGCCTAGTAATTTTCTAGAAGAAAAATAAAAGGATTTTTCACTGAGATTTTTTTAAAAGTGCTAAGAAGGATGTTTTGGAGATTGTTGGGAAAATAGAATAGTTTGGTCAGGCTCCCTTGCCTCGGGGCAGGTTGGGGGTGGTGCAGCATTCTTTGTAAATAAGTTGTGTGTGGTGGAGTTGGTGTGCATGCGTGGTACTGCGTGGTACGTCTGCCCTAGGCAGTCGCCACTAGGCACAGCCATGCTTTCCAACCTACAGCTTCCAAGGACCTGTTTGCCGGTTACCCTAGTTCATGGACCTGCATGTGAGGGGTCTGGGGACCCAGCCTGGCATGTAAAGGGTTTATGACCTGTGAATGGGCTTGAGGGGCCTGTGAGCTCCAGACCCAGTCGGCAGGATTATGGGCAGGTAAAAGAGCACCACAGAGATGAAAACATCCACTTACTTGGTACCTAATTTCTCAGGTATCTTGGCCAATCTCAAGTGTCAGTGTGGATTTTAGTAAAGAAATCCTCTTCCCTATCTGACACAGCTTTATTATTCACTATAATAGCAGAACAGTGGCCTCCACGCTGAAGAGACACTCTTTCTGGCACTAACTATGACACCTAGAGAGATTTCATTTTGCCTCAAACACTTTCCCATTTTCTTCCCATATCTGTGAAAAATTCCTCTGTGGATTCAAATTCTTTATGAAGTCGGTATGCATGCTGAAAAAATGACTTTCAGACTGTGGACAGCCACTTCCCAAAAGAACACTGTAACTGTGAAGGTGATGGCACAAAGCCAATTTCCTCAGGGTGCCTGGTTGGAGATCTCATTCTGCATTTACTTATTTTTTTAAAGAACTTCTTCATTGTGCCTTTCTTTTTTAATCAACTTCTGCTCCAGAAATTAAGGAGCAATGAACTCTTCCATGAGGAACTACACATGTTTAGTACCTAGGATATAAATGTTGGCTGTTTTTTAATTTAATATTCAAAATGATTCAAAACTTTTTACCTGTTGAAGAGGATGTGATGTGCTGTCTCAGTCTATTTTGTGTTGCTATGACACAATACCACAGGCTGAGTAATTTCTAAAGAAAAGAAGATTTATTTCTTACAGTTCTGGAGGCTGGGAAGTCCAAGGTCAAGAGGTTACATGAGGTATCACATGGTGAGAGAGAAGAAGCATGCCAGCTCAGTTCTCTCTTCCTTTTCTTATAAAGCCACTAATTCCATCATGGGAGCCTCACCCTCATGACCTCATCTAATCTTAATAACCTCCCAAAGGCCCCATCTCTAAATATCATCAACATATGAATGTAGGGATTATGTTTCCAAAACATGAATTTTGGGGAGATACATTCAAACCATAGCACATGCATATCTCAACAGTATTATATAATTCATGTGCCTTCCCTCTGTGCCTTGTGAAGTAATAAATACTTCCGCCACTCATGTTTCACTGAATCTTGCACCTGTAAACTATTTTAGGATTTCTGACCTCATGAACTTTCCCTCAGTTATAGTTAGAAATCCCTCGGAAGCTTTCTGCATACCATGGATTTGAACGAGTCCTAAAAGACACAGCATGACAGCTGAATTTTCTTCCTCTTCCACCCTGGCTCTTGTTCCACTGCCTCTGCTGCTATTATCTCTGGCACTCACAAAAGAGTGGTTTCTGCAAGACACCCCCACTTCCCCACTTCTCCCCAACCAGAAGAATAGTTTCTGCAGGGCACCCGTATCTCCCCACTGCCTCCACTTGGGAACAGAGCTGATGCTGAAGTGCTCAAGGTGCCAAAGGGCTGTGTGCTCTCCAGAGACCTCAATGTTTAAGGTCATACTCTGACTCATGCAGAAGTAGGGAGAATGCTTCTTTGCTCACATCACTGTTAACCTTTATCAAACATGTCCCTAAGCAACACTCCTTATGCCCTAGTGTCTCACTCGGTTTCTAATGAAGGAACTCTTTCATTTTCCATCTGTTGTTCCTATCCCCAAAGGCCTGGCTGAGAGACGTATGCAAGTGACCAGCTCCATGCTGCACTCAGAATCATCTTCCCCTTCCAGTGACCAAGGCATTGTTCCTGTGTCAGGCTTGTCTCCTCTGCTCTCCCTTCTCTTAGGCAGAGTCCCTCCCAGAGGGTGCCTCAGTCTCTCAGGCGAGTAGTCTTTTGTGGGGGCTGACTCTGTAGTTCATCTGACAGACAAGTCTGCTTCAAGCACGCTGGCAGCTTCTGTAGGCTTTTCTGGGACTCCGCAACCGCTATTGCCCCCATGCCTCTGCCCACATACCACATCACTTATTTGTGAGACTCCTATTCTTGCCACCAAATACAGCTATTTAGGGAAAATACTATTTTCTATTTAGGAAAGTAAAATATCAT
This sequence comes from Cynocephalus volans, assembly GCF_027409185.1. Classification (NCBI taxonomy): domain Eukaryota; kingdom Metazoa; phylum Chordata; class Mammalia; order Dermoptera; family Cynocephalidae; genus Cynocephalus; species Cynocephalus volans. The sequence goes on from NC_084467.1 coordinate 94,683,681, forward strand.
ATCTGTTTAGGGAAAAATAGAGAACATTCCCAGTTATACAGTATCTAAATAAATAAAGCTCAAATTTTGTATTTTGTGTTCTTAAGCTTTTTTGCTTGGTTTCTGAGATTCCAAACTCTTTTGTGCTTTTTCAAACCTCTTGCTTGCCTTTTCTTCTTGGCTGCATTTGCTTTTCCCTCACCCTGTTTAACTGCAAATACACACTTGGTGTTGCCCTGGGTCCTTGCTCCTCTCCTCTGCTCCCATTTGAAACCTCACCTATTGCTTTACTACCGCTATGTGGTAATTACCCTATTCTATTTTGGTCAGTCATAGATTTTAACTTTATTTGGTCTACTCAATAAATGTTTTTCGAGGGACCACTTTGTCTAAGCATGATTGTCATGATGGATATGCCTCAGTGTATATCCTTGAGGAGTGAGATGATGATAAAATGGTAATTCAGAGAGTGGTGTGGAAAAGGTGTGAAGGAGCATATAGGAGGGCTGACAGCCCTAACAGACAAGAAAAGCCTTCCCACGAGCTATGGCTCGTGTTTTTCCTCAGCTCAGCATTCATTTATTCATCGCCTTCTCCTGGTAACAGCCCTAGACGTATGGCCTTGACTGAGCCAATTTTTGTACCTCATCCTCCTTCCCACAATAATAGGTCCAGGGATAGACATATGACCTTAGCTGGACCAACTAAGGACATTCCCCTGGCATTTTCCTAAGAATTCTCTTTCCTCTCTGGCCCAGAGGAAATTACCTATAACCGTGTTGCCACCCATGAAGAAAGACTGTCTATAGGAAGAAGAAATGAAGCCATAACATTGTGGGAGTGGGGAAGGAAGGCAGGGTCCAGAGGGAGATGTGACAACAGGTACATCACTAGATCAGGCAGCACCTGAGGCCAGCTTCACCACGTCCTTTCTGTCAGCACATTCCCCCTTTTTGTTTAAGTTGGTTCAGATTTTGTTCAAGTGTGATGGTTTAGGATGTGATGGCTCAGGATTTCAGTCAACTGCAAGTTAAGGAGATGTGATTTAAATCTTTCCTAAAGGAGCTGATGCTAGAGTGTGGAAGGAGGAGGAGAAGAGCATTCTAGAAAGTGGAAGCACATTGAGCAAAGGCTGCCACCCTGTGTAAAGGTGAATGGTGAGAACATGGTGGAGAGGGACGGGAAACTATTGCAAGGATGTTGCAAGATCAAGCAGAGGAGTTTGGCAGCTTACCCTGAAGACAAATAATAAAATAATCCATTTTAGGAAGATAACTTTGGTACCGTAATCTTTTTTCACTCAAGGTCATTTGGAGATTGACTTGCAATGGGACAAAAACGAAGGCAAGGGGAAAAGTTAAACAACTCCTGTGTTACTCTAGTCAGAAATGATGAAGATCTGAATACAGCAGTGGTACTGGGGATGGAGAAAAGCTATGTATTTGAGAGAGAGAATAAAGAGATCAAACAGCTAGCAAAGGTCCCAGGCCACCCCATGGATGAAGGCATCATTCCACTGAGATAGGGATGCAGGAGGCAGAAGTCAGGAGGAAAGATGAGGCACTGCCAGAAGCTACAAGTAATCCTTATGTCACTGCCAGATGAATCATAATAAAATACTATTTTCAATATATTTCTTCATGTGATGGATTAAATGGCCCTCCAAAGTCATTGAAGCTTAATCCTCACAGTAACTGTTGAAGGTGAGAAATCCTATTATGATCATTTAAAGGTGGGGCTTTGAAGATGTAGTTAGATTGTAAGAACTATGTCCTAGTCATGGGCATGGTTCTGAGGGCTTTAAAAGGAGAACACATGAGAAGTTTTCTCTCTCTGCTCTGCCTTTCTGCCATGTGAGACCCCTGGGTCACTGTCACCACCAGGGTCTTCACCAGATGTCTTCCCTGGACTTTGGAATGCTCAGCCTCTGAAACTGTAAGCAATAAATTTCATTTTCTTTATAAGTTACTCAGTTCCAGGTATTTTGTTATAAGCAACAGAAACGGACTAATACACTTCATCTATGAAAAGACTTTGCAGTCAAGCTAGGTTTAGATTAGTTAATCTTTAAAATTTTTTCAAGTGATTTTTTTTTACTTTTAAAGAATTGATTATATGCCACACTGCCAAGGAATATACACAAAAGTTCAACTACTAACCCGTCTTCCTGTATTTTAAGCCTTTTATTTTAATTTGGCTTCCCTGTGCCTGTGTAATCTTGCTTATAGATATGCCACATGCCACACTCTCTGCTCTGGAGAGAGCAGTTCCTTCCATACTCCTGTAGGTGCTGAGTTCATGACACTGCCTTATCTGGAATCCCCTTTCTCATTTCTTTCTTTATCCATTGACTTAGCTTGGCTAGGCCTCCATTCCTTTAGGATGCCTTTCTTCTCCATACTGTATTCTGTACTGTAGCCCTTGTATATCTTCTCTGAACATCCCCTTGTGCTCAATTCCTATGTAATGCAATCAATTATACATATTTTCTATCATTTAGAGCCCTAATTATTTCATATATGTTAGTTTGCTCTCTCAACTAAACCTCATGCTCCTTAAGAGTCTTTGGTGGTTTTTTTGTTTGTTTGTTTGTTTGTTTGTTTTTTCTGTCTTTTACGTGACCGGTACTCAGCCAGTGAGTGCACCGGCCAGTCCTATATAGGATCCGAACCCGCGGTGGGAGCGCTGTCGCGCTCCCAGCGCCGCACTCTCCCGAGTGCACCACGGGCTTGGCCCAAGTCTTTGGTGTTTGAAACAGTGCTGGGTAAATTGTGGAGGCATCATATGAATCAGTTGTATGAGGTCGTCACCTCTTCTGAAATCCTCCCCCACCCCCACTTTGGCAAAATTCCATTCACACATCCTTTAAAATGCAGTTCAAATTGTGCCTCAGCTTTGAAGCTAAGCCCCAGACTGCATTGAATTAGTTACTCTCTCTTCATATATATTATATACTCATGTGTGTATATATGTATACATATATATAACATATATTTGAATATTTGAGCATATATCAGTCACTATATTTCTCACACAGTATAAGCAGCATCTCCAATAATACATATAAGAGGCAGACAGATTTATTTTAAAATCCCTACACCATCACGCCTCGTACAATTATTATCTAACACTGGGAGGGATTTTTGCAGAAAAGAGCATCTCATATTTGTATCCATGCATTCCTATTAGCACATTGCAGCACAAGGAGAAGGTTGAGCTTATCCAGGGAATAAGCCCAGCAGCGGACAGAGAGCAGGTGATGAGATCTCTCACCAGATTAAAAAGGGAAGGGCAGCAACTCATTAGGAAACACAGAGATGTCTGCTTAATTACTTGAAAAATGTCTGAGCCAGTACATTTTATGACACCTGGAGGGTATAAACATGCCCATAAATTTAATTAATTTTCTTTCTTCTTTATTGCACCTGTATGGCCTAAAGGAAAAGAAGTCTAATGAAAGTACAATCAAGCACTTCTGCTGGACTTCCACAATTCATCTGGGCAATATTCAGAAAATGAAATACTGAATTTCCCATCAGTTTATAGGGAGAAACGTATTTGGAAAAATGCAGCCCAGCAGTGAAATTATTCCCATGTCAAACTCTGATCAATGGCTCCTTCACCTTTATTTCCAAAAAGATCTTAAATCTCTTTATAAATATATTAAAATATATTTAATACTCATAAATCTCTAAGGAGAAAATCGGAACTAGATATTATTGTTTTCCTGGAGGAAAGCTTGAAGGCTTAGGGAAGTTGGTGAAATCCACACAGCAAGTAACCCCATTTGCTCTCTATTGCAGTAACATCATGCCACATTTTTGTGAAAAATGTTTGAATCTATGATATTACTGTTGTTATCAAATGTAAACTTAATAGTAATGAGTATGTTTGAATATCCATTGTAATAATATTATATCACTTAATGAGTGCTTACTATTTGACAGAGATTGCACCAGTACTTTACACATCTTTCTTGAATCCTCATAACAACATCACAATGAAAGTAATACCTATTTGAAGTGACTCCCAGCGAGATTAAGGGATTTATCCAAGGTCACATAGAAAGTGTTGAAACCAGGATTCAAATTCTGGTCCTTTTGGCTCCAAAATCTATGCTCATTTAATTTTATTCTATGAACAGAATGTCAAGCCATTTTTCTCTGTGTTAATTTGGTGTCACCAAACATATGAAAAGTTTATAGACATATCTTGTTTTCTCATAAGAATCTTGACATTATTGAGCTTTGAATAGTGAATTATTCATTGGAGCTTCTGGACTTAGCCCAAAAAATCTGCCTTCCCAGGAATTTACAGAAGAAAACTCCAGCTGCGTATAATTCCATTTAACCTGAATTATACTTGCCTGTGTTCACATGTTCCTACAGCAAGCAGAAAAGGGCTTCTTCTGCTGTGTAGGAGAAAGGGAAAATAAAACATTGCATACTGAGCACCTACTGTGTGCCCACTGTACACCTAGGATTTTGGTTGTATTGACGCACTTGAGAGGGAGGAGTTATGTGGGTGATGGGTGTGACCATTCTGAAGACAGACGTAATCAGGTAATGTCCATTGGGAACAGCCCAGGGCAATGCTGCCTGTTCCCTTGGGATTCTGCTTTTAAAAGACATGGTGGTGAATGCCAAGATTCACAGCCGAACATATTCTGGGGTGATTTGAAAATTGCTGCTAGATAAAAGTGAAATAAAATATTTTCATTTTAGCCGTTAAATTCCTCATTCTGTCATGAAATACTATAGTTAGCGCTGTTTTCAGTTTTAATCTCTTGTAAACTCATTGACTCTTAATGTTTAGTGGGCTCATAAACTAATTTGAATGGATCTGATTTTGCACAATCAAGCTCATTACACTTGTTTCAATTTTTTGCATCATGGCGTTAACATCTGGAAGCTATGAAAAGCACAACAGCCTGCCTAAAGAGACTGTCACAAAAAAATCATGTTTAAAGGACATATTATTAAGACTTGGCTAACCATTGGCGCTAAAGCTCCAGCCATGCTGCTCCATTTCTGTATTCCACATCACACATAGGAGTAGACAGAAAGATGAAGAATGCATGGAAGGCTGCTCCCCAAACTCTGCTTGGGAATTGCTTTTCCCAAAACAGATTTTTCTCTAGGTACCTACTAATCCCCTCCACACCCACTTCTTCCCCCTCCCTGCTTGGTTTATTCCAGGCAAGTTATTAAATTATCTATGACTACTTCCTCAGTGATACTTTGGACCTAATTAGGTCTAGCTGACAAATTACTGTGGTAGAGTTAGAAAAAACTTGTATTCAGGATTCTGAGCCATCACCTGTACACAGTATGGTTACATGCCTTTGTGCTTTTCTAATCATTATTCTTTGGAGAAGCTAGTAAACAAGAAGTAAGTCTGCCTTTGAAAGTACAACATTTCGAAGAGAGCCAGGCTGTGATTTTATACCAGCCCTAGCAAAGAGGAATTAAGGTACCAAATTCATTCACATTTTTGCATGCATTCGTAACCTTGATTTAGATTAGCATATGTGTGTGCTTCTTGGCATTTTAAATATATCCTTTATATACAGTGTCAGCTTTTGTGCATGTACATGGCATAAAGGTTGAGAGAATTGCCTCTGAAGTGAGGCTGCCTGCCATGTCCTGGCTCCACCACTTAATTAGCTGTGTGATCTTGGGTAAAGTTTTTAACCTCTCTTAGCTTCCATTTCTTCATTTGTCAAGACAATATCTTATAGGATTATTTGTTAACATTAAGTGATTTAAAGGAGTTAGAACAGTGTTTGGTACACAATTAGCCTTATTAATTATAAGCCTTAATAAGCCTTATTATTATAACACTATGCATTTTTTTGGTTATTTTAATAGCATTCTTGTTGAGAAAATAGAATAGTTTAGTCAGACCCCCTTGCGTCAAGTCTGGTTGGGTGTGGTGCAGAACATTCTTTGTAAACAAATTGTGTGCGGGAGTGGAGTTAGTGCATGTGCAGGCAAATGTATCTTTTTCGTTTTGTTGCTATTGTGTGTTGGAGAGTGTGTGGAGCAGGATCCCTGAACTGCTGGCTCAGCAGAGAGCTCACATCTAAAAAAGAGCGTGTTTATTTTTCTGGCAGCTGCTTAGTTTTTCTTTGGACTTTGCCAGTAGCAGTTGAGTTTCTGAGTTTCTCTTTGGACTGCCTAGCTCTGAGATATGTGTGTGCAGAAATAAAGACTACTCTTTCTTCAACCAATGCTCTGAGGACCTTTCTTCCGGTTACCTAGCTCGTAGACCTGTGTGTGAAGGGTTTGTGACCCAGTCTGGACAACAGGCTTGAGGGGTCTGTGAGCTCCAGACCCAGCCCTAGCTCTATAATTCTTATTCACAATCGGGCTCTCTATAGTTATAAAGGAAAAGGAGAAAAATATAGAAGATGAATAAAAATTACATGTATTTCTCTTTACCCCACCACTGAGGCAATTTATATTACGATTTTGTAGTTTTTCATTCCAATCATTTTTAAACTTTTAATTAAACTCTTCTACTTGTTATCAATACAACCTTGAGCAAATCACTTAACTTCTATAAGCCTGGTTAACTTGTCTGTAAAATAGAGGTAATTACAGCATTTACATCCTAAGGCTATGGTGAGGATTAAATGAGATAGCCCATGTAAATTGCTTAGCTCAGTACTTGGCCTACATTTAGGTTAAACCACATGAAATTGCCAACATTCACCATTTTTGACCTATGAAAAAGGCAATTTCATACAATTCAACCTAGTGAAAAGAGCACAGTATTTATTAGCCTTTATGGTGAGACTGTGCAGGGCTGTGATGGTACAGAGACAATTACCCCAGGGCCTCAGCCCACAGAGAGGCCACACTCCTGTAGGGCAAGAGAAAATATTTGTTTAAAAACAAACAAGCAAACACCTACAAGGCAAAACTGATGCATGCCCTAACAATGGCATGGGTTAAGTGTTGGAAGATTCCAACAATGGTAGACTATCACTGTCTGGAAGGATTGAGGATGGCGTATGGAGGAGGTGACCTCTGAGCAGGGCTCTGAGGTATACCTACCAGCATGCAGGGAAAGGGCTTTCTAGGTAGAGGGAACATTCAAAGCACAGAAAGAGTGGTAGGAATGTGCAAGGTGTATCATTCATTTTGTTGGAACGCAGGTGGATTGGGTTTGGAGGGGAAAGACAGAGTCCGTGTGTATCAGCACTCAGCATAGTTCCTGGCCTGTGGCTGAGGAACTTCAACTTCATATGCACTTGAACCAGTGCCCACAAAGGGACATGGGCTCTGTTCAGTAAGCAAGGAGAGTGGGACATTTTTGACCAAGGGAGTGCAATTGTCAGTGCCATCCTTTGGAAAGTTGAGTTAAGTAAACATGTGTCCCTGGAAGCTTGAAGTGAAGCTCCTAAAGGCAGAGACACTTCTGCTTGTCCAGGGTCCTGCTAAGCTCTCTGTCCTCATCTCTAAATTTTCCTTCCCCCACCACATCCCAACACACACACACTGGGGCCTAACTCTGCTTATTTCAGTTCCTTCAACTTGCTGAGCTTTTTCTTGTGTCTCAACCCCTCACACATGTTGTTGCATCTGCCTGGAATCTCCTTCTGTTCACCACTTGCTACCTCCTGCTCATCTTTCATCTCAGCTGGTGTATCACTTCTTGCAGGAGGCCTTCTCTCACTTGCTCTTACCCAGCAAATCTGGATGGCATCCCTCCTGGGGACGCCCATAGCATGTTGTGCTTCCCACATGCTAGCACTTTCTGTGTTTCATCTTAACTGTGTCTCTTTACCTGTCTCCTAACCACTTCAGATGGAAAGCTCTGGCAGGATGAGGAATACATAAGTTATTGGTTAATAGCAGTGGTTGAGAGATAAGTATAAACTTGGTTTTGTATCCTGATTCTGCTATTTAGTACTTCAGTGACTTCGGGTGAATTACTTTATGTAGCTAACTCTCTATGTCCTCACCTGTGCAATGGGAATAATAACAGAGCCTAACTTCAAGAGCTGGTGTGAGAATTAAATGTGGTGGCATAGTAGAGTCCTTAGCACAGTGCCTGGAATGCCATTAATACATCATAAGTACTTATTAGAACTTCACTGCTAGTAGTTACAATTGTACCCCTAGAGTGCTCCACGGCCATACACTCCCAGGCACATCATAGGCATGCCAAGTATTGTTGGAGGATTGAAACAATAACGCCCATGGAAATGAAGAAGATGTAGGTGTGAAAAATGTGTTAGAGATAAGAGGCAAAGGAAGTTGGTAACTTGCCTAATTTAGAAGGTGGGCAAGGCAGAAGACAGACTATCTAGGGTCTAAGCCTGGGGCATGGGAAGACCAGTGGTGCTTTTCAGAATAGGAACACAAGTGGTGATTGAAAAAAAGATGATCAATTCAGAATTCACGTAGCAGCATACCAAGTTACAGGTCTTATAGAAAGCTCAACATTAGTCCTAGAGCTCAGCAAAGAAATTTTAGATGTGAGTTAGGTTTGAATTTTATTTTAAGAGGAAGGACTCTTTTGAGCCAGTGCTTCTTTAACCCTAGCGTGCATTGGAATAACCCCGGGAGAGTGTTAGAAGGCAGGCTTTTGGGTTTTATCTGGACAGATTCTTATCTATAGGGTAGGTCTATGGTGGAACTCAGGAATATGCATTGTAACAAATAGCTTGGATGATTCTGCTGTGACTTTGGACAAATCATTTATTCTAAGTTTTAGTTTCTGCCCTTGTCAAATGGGAATAATATCTACCTTTTGTATGGTGGAAGGGAGGAGAGAACAGGCAATGAAAGCAGCTTGTGATGTAGGTAGTCTATAAGGAGGCTATCAAGAGGTTGGGAGTTGTGTGTGTGCGTGCGCATGCATGTGTGTGTGTGTGTGCGCGTGTGTGTGTGTGTGTGGAGGTCATATGATATGACAAAGTAAAGGGTTTCTGGAAGAAAGTATGGTCATCACATGGTAGCCCACGTGATATGACAAGTTGGTAAAGAAAGGAGAGAAACAGAGAAATGAGAGACAGTGAATAGGTCTGATAAGCAGAAGTCATAGATGAGAATTTTATCCGTGGACCAGAGATTAGGGCATGAGGGAATTGGAAAGAGGGTATCTGTTTCATGAATAGAAGAATACTTAATGACATGGAAAAACATTAGTGACATGTTTTTAAGTAAAATATGTAAATCAGAATAATCCTATTTTTTTGTATATCTAAGTGGTTGTATTATGGCAGTTTTAATTTCATCCTTTTCCTCAGCAACATTTGTTAATTTTTCTATAATTAACATATCAATTTTATAACAAAAATAAAATAAACATTTTAAAAAATTTTTCTGAGTGGAATGGCAGAAAAAAGTAGTATCTCCGAGGATAACAGTACTGAGAGAAAGACTTTTCTTTTTTAAGGTCAGAGAACATTTCTGCTTGCTTGTAAGATAAGGTGGAAGTGGAGTGAGGTGAGAATAAAATCCTGGAAAAATCTATTTGGAATCATGTCAGATTGAGGGGTGATCCTTAGAATGGAGAAAGGAGTCATTTTATGAAGGAATAGGGAGAGAACTGATGAAATAAAAATGACAGCTTGAGGAATAAAGGTTTTATCCCTCATGTGGGCATTTTGAAAATGTTAACTCAGTTGTTTTAAGATGTTTTATTAGATAACAGTCATGGATTTGATTCCCTAATGGGCCAGTTAACGTATTCCCATTCCTGCAGGCTAAATAATTTACCCTTATATCAGACACCTGTTTCGTAAGAAGACGCCAAGGGTCAGAAAGAACACCATGCAAGAGACGATGAATAGATTACTGCAAATTTATTGGCATCATGCAAGGAAGAGCTCATGTGTAACCATTGCTAAGGTACCCCAGGTTGACACAGGACCTGATGAGTCTGAAGACCTGATGAGTCTGGGTTTAAGGATATAAAATTCTAAACCAAGGCCCACATTCTGGGCATTCCTTTCCCTGAAAAGGACTGCCATAAAGTGTTTTCCTATGGAGATCTAAGAAACACATTTTCAGGAAAATTGATACGTATCTGGACACTCTAGTGCATTGGCCACTGATTTCTAAGGCTGGTGATTTATGACATCTCCCATGTAATGAATCTCAGTTTTCCTGGATATTCAGACTGTTTCTCCCTCTCTAACCTTTCACCACACAGAGAACTCATCGAGAGGATTACGGAGGACAGTCTCATGAGAAGAAGTTATTTGAGTAGTTTCTGTGATCGGACATTTGTTGGTCCCTAAAGATTTTACTAAATGGGATTTGATTCAGTTTTTCTGCCTAGAATGCTGCAGTTTAAGTGCTCCCTCCTGGATTACTGTCTGCTTTTCCTTCTGAGGTATTGCATGTTATTTAACAGAAGCTGCAGGATTGCAGTGTGTTCATTTAATTATGCAAGATTAATGAGAAATTAAATAGCATCCTAATTCATTTTACAACTGAGGCAGAATCTGTAGGGTTTAAAAATATGGATGTTGGTGTCCGACAGTTTGAGACCCACCTCTGCAAATCGTTAGCTCCGAGACTCTGAGAGTTGTATAATAGTCACTTCCTTTATAAGGTTATAGTGAGTAGTAAATGAGATAATGCATATTTATCAGTTAGTATAGTACCTAGCATATAGTAAATGTTTAATAAATGTTAGTGATTACTACTTCTGCTGCTACTGTTAATCTAGACACCAAGAGAATATCTCCAAGAAAGTAAAAGAAGTTTGCTCCAAGAAAAAACATTGTCTCCATTTAACCAGAACATTAGATTTAGATGGGATGAAATTGGAATGCTTAGCAATTTCTCTCTGGTGGTCAAAGACTTTGGATAAGAACTTGACTTTGGAAAGGTACTCTCTGAGGCAGTTCTGGGATTAGCAGACCTCACAGTCAAGGATATTTACATCCATCTCACAGGTCAAGATAGGTGAGGGGCCCCTGTTCATAGGACAAAGGAAAATGAAGTACAAATGGAAAAAAAAAAAAAAAAAACCCTGCTGTTCTTCAGTGGTAGGTTCTGTGTAAAATTATGTACACATGTCTGTGGAAGCCTTTTGGATAGTTAAGACAACATGGATTATGGGTTCAAACATTGCTTTGGAATTAGACGGATCTGGGTTTGAATCCCAGATAAATCACTTTACTAGTTGTGAGCCCCTGAGCAATGTACATAACCTCTGTAAGCCATATCTGCCTCCCTTTGTGGGAATGAATTTAGATGCTGAAAGCAAATTAGCAGAGAGCATGGCATGATGTAAGTAATCAATACATGTTAGTCATATTGTTCTGTATATGTGAATGTGACATTGGTGTGTATCTAGGCAGACTACACATTTTTATCCCAAGAAAGTACTCATATGTGTCGAGATAAAATCAAGGATTTGTTTTTCAATTAGTTACTCTACTGATACAGAAATTTGAATAGAGATTTTTTGTGGGACCTTTTCCAAATGATTAACATTTGAATTGCTCAAATAGCAGCTAGGGACAACCCCAGAGACTAAAGAAGTACACGTGGAAGGGCTCTGTGTACCAAGCATTGTTCCAAGCACCAGCCAAGTAATGCCTTATGCAAACTTCACATTAATGCTGTGAGATAGGCAAATGTCATCTGCATTTATAGACAAATAAAATGAGACTTGGACAGATTAAGTTTCTACCCAAAGTTATACAGCTTATGAGAGGAGGTCTGTTGTATTTAAAGTGTCAGTTGTGTAGCATGTACAAATGTAATATTATTATGACTGTACTGCAGAACAGCAAGAGAACCCCCATGATGTCCTGGTGTACTCTTGTGAGTCTTAATTTGATTGAATTGATCCCAGATGTTAAATGCTAGATATAATGCACTGTTTTAGGTATTTTTCTTCCTCCCTGCTATTCAAATACAACCATTAACGCAGTCAGGAAGTAAAATGGTAAAGTAAAATGCATGTTCTTGTTCCTTTATTCCCCTCTCTCATTGTGTAAGAGAAGAATTTTGTTATTAATGTGACAAAAGTTTTATTTCTCAGGAATAAAACACATGTCGACTCACATGCCTCCAGGGCAATCGCGTGCAGGCATGGAGCTGAGCACCCAGAAGGCACACAAATGGCAGTTTCCTCCCCGACTATATTTCTAGCAACTTTTCTTTCCTTAGCACCTATGGTGGTTCCCCCCAGGCCACGTCAGCTAGGGGTGAAATACATTGGCAGAATATTAGTAGTAAACTATATTTCTTTGACTACTTACCCATTCGTTATTGTTTGACCTCATCCTATGTAAAGATTCCTTCAGTCGTTACAAGGAGATTTGCTCACTAACAGTCTCCCCAGATGCCAAAGACTGTCAGCTGGTTTCTTCCTCACGTGTTCTGTCTTCTTGTGATGATGGCGCTGTGCAGGCCTGCCATGTTTCTGAAGCTGCCTCCAAGCAAACGTATCAAGTCTTAAGGATACTGCTTGGTGCAGCAGCTGAGCAGCACCAATGGTTTCCTGTGTTCTCTGGAATTGTTGAAGCCTCAAATCCACTTTTGTATGCTTCAAGTAATGAGGGAAAACCCAGTTCTCCATTTGGATGTTTTCCCGCATCGACTGTAGTGGTCCAGAGTAGGAGTATAGAGTCAGACTCCCTCCTCCCTGGGTCTGAGTTTCAACCTTTGTATCTGGTTGCAGTGTGATTGTGGGCAGTGGCTTCATCTCTGCTTGCCTAGGTTGCCTCATCTGGAAAATGGGATTAACAGCAATGCTTACCTCCCGGGGTTGCACCTAGTCCAGAGTGAGGGCTCAGTAAATGTTGGCTACTGTTACTATCACATAGGAACTCAAATCAAACTGGCTCCAACTCCAGGAGAATGCAGAGATTTTAATCTTCTGCTCTCTCATTTTGTACTTGTAGCCTCTCCCTAGAATCAGCCATGGGCTGTGGAAGGCTGTGAGTAGTAAGCACTTGGCTTTATTCAGAAACGCCCTGGTCTCCAACTCTGTGGCACCACCTTAAATTATGTTGTGTGCCTTTATTATTCCTTCCTTAGGGTTTACTCTTGCCTAGCTAGCTCCTCAGTCCCTTAAGCAAATCAATCCTGTTGGAACTGTTCCAGCGGGCATCCAAAGAGATGTAGATATGTCTGATGTTTGAATTTTTGGCTGAATTTACTTTTGTCTCAAGCTGGAAACAGGCACTCAATCCCCCTTCCCCCGCCACACACACAAGGATACATTTTTGCAGCACCTGAAACTTTCCATTACAATTTGACTATAACATTGACTTAGATGTACTTGAATGCTTATTAAATCTCACTCAAAGGTACTTTGTCACTGAAGTTTCAACAGAAACATCATTGTGAAATGATGGTGTTTTACATGAAAACTCCCAAATAATCTTTCGTTGATGCTAATTGATTCTTCTTCAATTACCTGAAGTGAGAATTCAAGAACTGTTGACTAATGAAAACATTCACTTTAGTAGTTTATGAAAGAATACCTATTTATATGACTTCTAGATAGTAAATCATCTGCTTCTTTTGTTCTGATTTAAGTACTACGTATCAGGCGATCCACCATAAGTTATTCTTGCATCAACTCTAAAACATGTTAATTTTTTTCCTAAACGAGACTCAAATCACAAGGATTTATTTTGTAAAGCAAAGTTGAAACAATACCTCCAACACAAAAACAGCATTATCCCTTTCACCAATAACTTATTTGAACTTGGGCATTAATCTCTTATTCTTCTCTTTCTCACTTTCTTGATCTTTCTCAATATTTGAAACACCATTCAGTCATTGCTTGTTACATGACAGGAAAGTTTAAATCTATGAGGTTGGACTCAAGTGTTATTTTGTGAACTATAAAACCCATTTATACAATCATTTTTGATCTAACACATCAGCAAAAATTCCAATCTAGACTATAGTAAACTCCTTGCATGTTAGCTTATTCTAGACACTTGAAGTCAGCTTTCTAGAAGCTGAGAAACAAAAATAATAATAATTAATATTAATTGAGTGACTACTACATGCCTGGGCTAGGTAGTTTACAATAACCTCACAATAAGCTCATGAGGTGGGTAGTACCATTATTCCAGCTTTACAGATAAGGAAACTGAGACTCAGGGAAGTTAAATATGGCACTGACATGGCTTCATGTCCAGATATTAATAGTGTTTTCTAATCCCAATGAGGCTGTAAAACCTGGATCAGCCAAAAACATCACCATCAGCCAGCAGGGAGTCTCAGCTGGTGTCATGTATGAGCCGGGTGTGTGAACATAAATAGCAAGGCTACACTGTAATGAATGAAGTCCCTTACTGTGGTCAGCCCTCCGGGGGTGGTAGCATTGTTGTCTGCAGTGCATCTTCGTTGGGCTGATCATGGTTAATAACATCTGAATAACTCCTCTCAGTGGAGCGAAGACTGCCTCACAAGCCGGAAATTCATAAATATGCCTTCAGTATGCATGAAACACAGCCTCGGACTGGCTTCATGCTAGATGCCTTTCAAGGAAGGCATGCATGCCCAGCCTAGCAAGTTCCTGGACAGATTAGAACTGCTCATGTTGAGCAAAGACTTTGGGCTGACTGCAAGTCTAGAAAAGTGGAAATGTCATAAACGAAAAAGGACTCTGGATGGCAGCTCCACTTACTAATTGATTGAAGGACAATCAATGCTTTGCTCGATACGTGCATGTCCTCAGTTGATCCAGCATTGGCCTTTTCAGTCACATCTGTTATACACTTGATGTCATTTTCTCATCAAGTATGCCTTCCCTGAAAATAAAAGGCAGCGAGCAATACAAAAGCTGGAATGAGAGGGTTCCTTTGCTGCCCTCTCAGGCTCCTCATTATTTCTGAGTGACTTATTTATACTGTAAAAACTCATGATGTGTTTAATGCATTTCAAAGTTGCTTTTATTTATTTTCGAATGAAGATTTCTGGAAAGGGTTCTGCTCTGAAAAAAGAAACAACTGGAAAAGGCTTAGAGGTGGAGGAACCAGTGTGTTAGGCTGTTCTGTGGGGAGTGGGGAAGCTGATCCTTAAAATATCTTTTCTTCCTTTCTCACTTCTTAAAAGGTTCCTCTGCCACGACAGTTCACAGAAACTTTGGGGGATTCTTTTTAGTTTGTTTGTTTTAGCTTATATGTATTTTTTTAGAGTCCCAAGTGACTCCTTTACTTAAGTCATATTGTCGAGTATTTCTACATTTACTGTGAATTCTGTTGGAAATGGTGAATGCTCCTCTGAGAGGGGGCTGGAAAAAGATGTGATGGCTTCTCTCCTGGAGGAAGGAATGCATTTTCCCACAGTTACTCTGCTCTGTAGTCTCATAGGAATATGCCCTGAATTTGTTTCTTTACAAACACTGTTCTATGGTCTTTAAGAATTTGGTTTATTTGTAAAGATGGAAAAGAGTGGTCCTAGGATTCTTCACTGATGCAAAATATAGAATACAAATTGAGGAAACCGAGTGTTTACACTAGTATTCCTAAAACATATGGTTTCTTATTTGCTGGATTATTGTACCTGTTTATTGTACTAGTTCTACAAGCCCTTAAAATAATTATTGAAGCTCATATCCCTAAGAAATAATGACAGCATCTGACATTTTTACTTCTGGACATCTCTGGGTGTGACAATGATATAAGGTGCCCATATCAGCATGTGGCGGGGAAGACAGCAGTGATGCCCTATACTGCAGCAGGTTCCAGTTAGTCCCTGGTGGGCTGTCTGTATCAGACAGACCACTGGAAAGTCTGCAGTTCTTCCAGGATTTGTTCCATGTGAGAGACCAGAGAGATCTTTAGGAGAATAAAGAGGCTGAAGAGTGGGTACGGGGTAGCTGGAAGCTGTACCCAGACAAGCATTTTTAGGATTCTGGAAATCATTGATTCAGGATTTGAATACTGTATGTTTTCAGCCAAACAAATTCTCTAAACTTCTATTTCCTCACCTTTTTTTCTTTTTATTTTTGACCTTAGGTATGTTTTCTTATATTTAAAATGGAAATATGAATAATAATATTCACCTTGATGGGTTTTTGTAATTTTCAAATCGTGCATTACATAGGAATGTGTTTTTTAAAAACGAGCTATTCTAAGTCTGTGGAAAACTTTGAACACATACTAGTTTAATGCTGAGTACCAAGAGGTGGAGAGTAGCTGGCCTTTGACTCACTGTTTTGCCTTGGTAGGTAACAGCATCAGGAACAATTATTAAATAATTTCAGAGATGAGTGTATTTAGCTTTCTTTGTATCGTGAAAGTTTTCCTAGAACGGATAACTTTTAATGTGTTATCCATATTTTGAATTCCAATGGACAAAAGAGGTATTGTGGCAGAATAAGAAAAAGCTTGGACTTTGGGGTGAGATAAAGATGGATTTGAAGCCAGGTTCAGGTAATAATTAAATGTATGATGTAACTGACTCCCAGAGCCTTAGCTTCCTCACCTGTAAAACAAAAGTAAATATCCCTATCTTGCAGAGATAATTCACATAGACTACCTATACGATAAAAGATGAATACAATGACCATGTTGGACATGATGATGATCATGAAAGTCAATTCTAATTAATAAGTTCAGATGCTGGTATAAATGGCCAGAGGTATTCACCATTGTGACCATGAGTGGCCTCTCAGTTCTGTGTGTGGCCTTCTAGGATGTCTGGGGCGCAAAGGTCAGGTGCACAGGCTTTGCAGTTAAGCAGCCTGACTTCAACTCCTGACTCTCATTTACTTCTGGTAAACTGTGGTTAATTCAGATAAGTGATTTATGCTGAATACAATTCTGTGTATCTTTTCAAAAGATTGCACACTTTTTTCTAGGACTATTTATTGCACCTTGGGGCTAATTCATCTCAGATGGTTAGTCATTTGCTTCTTGTGATATTAGTACATTAGATTATCATACATTACCAAATTAATTATAATTATGAGAACTTCACCCCTTGTTAAATTACATTGCCTCACACAGAAGGGCAGACAAATAAACAGATTAACCCCTGGATGGTAGCCATCAAGCTCAGGCCGATGAGGTGTGCTGATTGAAGGAAGGCCAACTCCCAGGATCTGCTAGGTGTTCCTCAACAGCATCTGTTTCTTCTTCACCATCTTGGATACTTCTAGGCCATGGAAGGCATATTGTTGCCAAAGAGGATGCAATGAAATTAATATATGGCTGCAACAGAAGAAACAGATTTAGCCCATAGCATGACCCCTCTATTTAAAAAGCTTCAAATGGGCCGAGCCCGTGGCGCACTCGGGAGAGTGCGGCTCTGGGAGAGCGGCAACGCTCCCACCACGGGCTATGGTGGATCCTATGTAGGAATGGCCGGTGCACTCACTGGCTGAGTGCCGGTCCCGAAAAAGGCAAAAAAAAAATAAATAAATAAATAAATAAAATAAAAAATAAAAAAAAAAAATAAAAAGCTTCAAATGGAATCAGTCTGGAGACTTTCCAGGCATTTCCCATATATCTGTGGTATTTTGTACTATGGATGGTTTTACTATAGACAGAAAGAATAGTGAAGGTCTCTTGATTCAGAAACTGTCGATAGCAGCCTGGTACTCTGCGAATATTTAAAAGACCAAATTCCAGGGTTAGTGTCACCTGGTCTTTATTGCCTTAAGTCAAGGTGAATGGAATAAAGGGATTCAATGTGTAACCTTCTTTGTTTCCTAGCTACTAAAATGCTTTAAGATCAGATCCTTTTTACTATAATAATGTCTTTTCAAGTGAAGGCAAGTACAGATCTAGAATAACAACATATAAAGGACACTTAATGCAGAATAGAGTTCTATATAGGTGAAAAAATCCAAGAAGGAATTGGTTGTACTCCATGCTTAGAGAAACCAGAATAACTGTTTAAACGAGCTCTTCTTGTATATCTTTCCCTACTTCCATAGAAAACAGAAGCTTTGGTTGTCCTGCCTCCCATGATTTCTCTCTTTTCTCTCAATAAATATTCCTTATGTTCTTTCACCCACTAATTAGTGTTACCATGTGCTTATATTGCTAACAATTTCAATAGGGCAGTTCCTTTGAAAATATAATCTCCTCTTAAATACATCATCATTTTGAAGTGGTCTCATAAATTTTGTTGCTGATTTGGGATCTTAAATGGTATATTTATTTATATTAAACTCTGCCTGCTGTTCATCTTGAAGATATTATATTTGTATAGTTAAGAGAAGTGATGAGCCAAATTTAATTTTCTTTCTACTCTGGAATTCTTTGCATCTTGTAATCACCATTGATTGCCTACTTACTAGTCAGAGTCAATAAAAGGAGTAGATGTAAAATTGTTCAGTCTCATGTTTTGTAATATAATAGTCTAGTCAAAATGGAGGGTACTAATAACATTCAGCTGCATAGAAATTATCTGCTAATGACAGTGCATATAGCTCAGGCTACAGAGAAACAAATTAAAGCTGGAAGCTCAGATATTGGACTTCGTTTTATTTAGGATAAGGTTTATGCACAAATCTCATCAGAATACCTTTTTACTGTTTTATGGATAATAATATAATTTTTATTAACTTTTTATCATCTTAATTGAATTTCCTTTCAGAGACTACTAACAGTGTTTTACCTTTGTTTCAGGGTTGTCTCTTATATGACTGATGTATTTGCTTAAAGTCCATCAATATGAGATTATGGGAACATTAAAGCATATAGACCTGTGCTGAGAATAACAGCTTTCAATTTCAGGTCTATATAAATCAGCAAAACCTTGGAGATAAAATGGAAGAAATGTTACTAGGCAGTCAGAGACTTAGTTAACTATTTTTAAGCATTTTCACTTCTCTATTTGTTGTGCTTCATGGGTCTCAGAAAATAATTTTATTGAGCTTAAATATTTCTCATATGATTGTTGTTTTATATGAAGTCTGTTAAACTCTGGCATCCCACTGGGAGTAGCCTTTAGATCATTTGATGATATTCAGACTTTTAGGTCCTTAAGTAAGCATCCTTGATTACGGTTTTTAAAAAAAGAAATGCAATGTGTACAATTTCAAAGCCCATCCAGAAAGGAGCTTTACTGAGAAAATCAATCTTAACAATTGATAAATTACACTCTCTATTGGAAAAGAAATGTGCTCGTGGCATTTTGGAAAACATTCAGTATGGTCGTCAAGATCTTTTACTGAGTTCCCTGACAATCATGGTCTTTTACTATGCCCTACACCTAGAAGACAGAATTCCTCTCCAGACAGCTTTCATATACAGTGATTAGGGAGTGTACATCAAATAGAAAATTCATTTGTAGATTTTGATTATGGATTAATTACTTAATCATCTGTTGCCTGTTCAGGATTGTTAATGACTATCTGGCTTTTGACATTTTTTCCCACTTTTTTTGCTCCGTTTTATATTACATTTTCTCACTGGAAGTCATGTAGTTCGAACCACCTTTCCTGTCTCATGTTCCTGTCTTCACTGGTATCTACTGTGAAGCAATGCAGGAGTTTTGTTTTAAAGCAAGGGGTGCATTAGATCAAAGGGAAGGGAACTACCTGCACCAATTTTGCTTATGTCGTTCTGTCACTTTATACACTGGAGATAGGCTTTTTAGTCATTGATTTCTACCTTTTTATGGATAAAATTTTGTAATGGAGAAGGAATAACTTATAAATGTAATAACATAATGAAATAATGGCCTAGGGCTCTTAAGAGATGGTCAAGAAAGCTTTTTCACCTTTTTCTTTTCAGACGTATATGATCAATGATAATCACATTTATCTAAGCTTACTGAGCGCTTACTCTGTGCCAAGCACTGTTTTATGTGTTCCTCTTTTCTAGTCCGCACAGCCATTCCAGGAGGTAGACACTATTCCCCCCTATTGTTTGGATAAGAAAACTTGCACAGAGAGGGTAAGTAATTTGCCTAAGGTGATAAAACTGAAAAATGACAGCAGCAATATTTGAATATCTCCTCTTCCCACTCTTAACAACACACTCGGATTCCCATATAAACCCAAGGTCAGCTGGTCCCCACAAGCAAAAAATTGAAAGCCAAGAATTACTGTCTTTCATTGGATAAAGGCCAGTGATTAAAATGGGGAGGCTGCTACTAAACCCACAGCTTCCAAATCTGTCAACATGAGCTACTTATGCAGTATTAAGCCTCAGGAATGGGACAAGGAAACAAGATAGAGAGAGATGGGGCAAGGCCTCCAGCAGAGGTTCATGCATAAGCACAAATGAAAATGACCCTTGGGAAATAACACCAGCTAACTTTTATTGAGCACTTTCTGTGTGCTAGATTCCATGTAATACAATGCCTTAGTTAATTTAAGCTTCTTATAATTATTCCAATTTTATCAATGCAGCAACTAGGGTTTCAAAAGGTTAGGTAATTTTCCCAGGGCCTCATAGCTGCTAAATGACAATAGCAGAACTCAAACTTTATTTGTGTGAATTCAAAGGGGATGCTCTAGAACTTCTGGTTTCATTTCTGGTAATGAGCTTGGAAGCGATCACTCTGTTCTTACAACAAGGAAAACCTGAACAAAGTGGAAATGCAATGACTTTTTTGGGGACCCATCAGAGATGAGGTTTCAGGACAAATCACCATTTCAAATTCTGGACAGACAGACACATTCAGAGAGAAACATCCTAGATCTGCATACCAGCAGCCCAAGCCACTGGAGCCATGCACTTCAATAATGATTTCAATGAATTGCTGGATGCTGAGTATAGACTGGTGTGAATATGAGAAATTCTGAGGAACCCAACCTCAGCGGGGACCCTACACTTTCACAGACTTTATCTCCAGGAACTCCACCAGGTTCTCTTGGTGAAGATTCCTTCAATGCTCTGGCTGGAAGGAATTATTGTGAAATATGCCTAGAGCCTTCTCCGTAACAAATGCCTACTCTCCAGGATAAGCGATGTTCTCCTCAGCTAGGGAAAGGACATTCCTTCCACTCCAGATCCCTCCAGTCTGCCAATCTCATCTAATCGGGGACAAAATAGAACACAGGGACCCGATCTTCAAGGAAGTATATTGGGACCACTGCAACCAGGGAAGTAGAGAGGGAGATGGGGGGACAATTACCTATGCCCCTAGAGTAACCTAGGGAACATGACAACCTGGAGACGAGGGCCCATTAAAACACTGAGATTTAATCGGATGTTTGGAGGATGACTTCCTGTCCCACACCTTGCCGCCATAATAACAGGGCCCCAGTATAATAACTGGATTATAGCTGAGGGAAGACAGCAAGGACACCTGTATACGTTTTACACACACACATACACACACACACACACACACACACACACACACACACACACACTCCCCATCTGGGCATATCATATTCAATCTGCAGAAAATCAGAAAGAAAACATCTTGAAAGAAGCCAGATTTGGGGAAACACCTTACTTATAGAGGGAAAACTCTAATAATTACAGTGGACTTTTGGTTGGACATCATGCCAGCGAGAGCATGGAGTGAAATATTTAGTCTTGAACAAAAGATGTATCAACCTAGAAGTCTATGTCCTTTGAAATTATCCTTCGAAAGTGAAACTTTAAGTTCTTCAGGCAAAAAGAATAGGATATAGGTCAAAAATTTGGATCTACATTAAGAAAGGAAGAGTACTGGAGAAGGAAAAAATGGAGGAAAATATTTTTATTTTTCTTATTTCTAATTGATCGGAAAGATAACTCTTTCAAATAATCATAGTAACAGTGTATTGGATGATTATAGCATATGGTTCAGTGAAATAAATGATAGCAATGCCAAAAGGGATGGGAGGGAGAAATTGGAAATATTCTGTGATAAGCTACCTGCACTACACGTGAAGCGATATAACGTTATTTGAAGATGGACTTGGATTAGTTTTAAAAGTACTGTAAACTCTAGAGAAACCAGTAATTTTTTTAAAAAAATAAGCAAAATTGATATACCAAAAAGACAGGAAACGGAATTGCATAAAATGTTCAATTGAAACCAGAGAAGGCAGAAAAAGATGGGAGAAAGGGAAGGAGGGTGGGGCAGGAAATGAAGGTGTGCACCTAATCCCAGCAGCGCTTGGTCTCTATTCGGCTTTGCCTAGAAACCCACAATTAAGACCGAGCTGGGATTCTGAAATCAATCAAATAAAATTATTCAATGAGTTAAAATATACTCATAACTTTTAACTATGACTGGTAAAAAAAAATGTGTCTGATAAATAAGCCCATCAAGTTAGTAAACCAAATTCCAAGTATAATTCCTGGCGTAAAGTAGGTGCTTAATGAGGTTAAGCAGTGGGTCAGAAACCAGAAAGGCAGGCGGACTAAGGCAAATAATTTATTAAAGATTTGGGCAGAATCAGAAACGAGCAGCACTAAAGAAACAGAAAGGCAGAGTAAAGCATATGGATGATAATCCAAACAGCCAGAGTTGGAGGAACCTAATCAGAGTGTGGTCAGAACAGAAAAGATTGCTGAAATCCCCTGCATGTCATCTAAGCTGAAAGATGATTTATAAGGCTCCCTATATTCCAGGCACTGTTTCACATTAGGGATAAGAAGATGAATAGATTGCGATCCATACATTTAGGAAGGTATGGTCAAGAAAGAGGTGTAGACACATAAACTACTGTCATCCCATTCATTCATTTATTCAACACATTTATTGAACACCTACTTTATATCAAGCAATGAAATAATTGGCAGAGTGAAGGAGTGCAGAAAATGCTAAGAAGTCACATGCGAGGGAGCAAATAATAATGTCTCGGGCTTTCAAGAAAGCTACAGATGTTGGATGCCATGAGAGTTATGCCTAGAAGGAGTAGAACATATCATACAAGAACCTGAAGAGCCATATAGGCTAGCAGAAGGAAAACAATCTGAATGACAGATATGGAACACTAGCAATGTATGACTTAGAATATTTAATGAATGTTTTATGCTTTGTCTCAAATCATTTCCATGGATTCTGTTTCTCAGGGCCGAAGAGCCAGATCAGACAGAGAAACACTAGATCGGAAGAGAAATAAAAGGGTGGGGCAGGTTCTAATACCTCATTTTGAGTTTAAATAGAAGGTCTGAAGTACTCCACATTGCTAAACCATTTTTTTTTTTTTATTAACACCTGAAATTAAACCTACTTGGCATTCTTGATCCAAGAGTAAGAAGTCTGTTTTCTGAAGAAACATTAGCTCTTCACCTGGGAGTGAGCCCTATCCTTCTGACAACCACAACGATGATAGATAAATAATTTCTCAGTTGTGTAGACTAGAATCCAACAAAAGAGAGCTCATCATCTGTTATTATGTCCATCAGACTAGGACTGGTATGGGCTATGTGGCTATCGAAGCCATTATGTTTAGTGGGACTAGAGAGAGAACAAGAAGCCACTCATGGTGTGCTGGCCAGGTTGAGTTAAAGATGGGGTGTGGAGCACAATAGCTTAAGACAATAGCTTGGGACAGGTGGTTAAAAAAGAACGAATTATCCTTACAGTGGAGGTGGAGCTCAATATGAGATGAACTATGAGGGAAACTGAGTTTAGCACATGTAACACTAGGCTCTCTCGAACTGCACTGTTCAGTGACACAGTCACTAGCTTTTTAAATTTAAATTTGAGTTCATTAAAATTATATAACATTAAATACTTCGGTCCTCAGTCAACCTAGTCAAAATTTCAAGTGCTCAATAGTTATGTGTAGCTAGTGGCTAACATGTTGGACATCACAGAAATAGAACATTTCCATCAATGCAGAAAGTTCTATCAGGTAGTAATGTTGTAAAGTATGTGGGGTGTGATGATGCACTAGAGAAATGCAATTCATGTCCTCCAGAAACAACAGCAAAGCAGCTTTTTTTTTTTTTTTTTTTAGCAACAAAAATAGTAAAGCTTTTGCAGGATAATGACCCAACATTGCCAACAAACATTTGTAGGGATGCTTATCTGACCTTTTCAAGTAAATAAAATATCCTCATTTCACTACAGATGAAAATGTACCGATTAGGAAATTCGGTTTTAGTGAAGGCAAGTCACTTCACAATGGCAGTAAATAGCGGCAGAGTCAGGAATTGAAGTCAGGCTGCTTAACTCCAAAGCCTGCTCAAGACATCCCAGAATGCAACATATGGGACCAAGAGGCTGCCAGTGAGCATGGTGGTGGGCACCTTTGGCTATTTACAGCCAGTGTCTGAGCTTTGTAGTGACTGTATATTCTGCTTAGGCAGTGCCCTGCTGCAGCAATTGTACTTTGTAATGTCACTTTTACCAAAAAATGTGTACATTCCTCTGCAAATCCTTCTCGATCTTTGCAAAACATTACATGCGTTAAATGTTTTTCACTAATACCTAGCAAAACATGGGTTTCATGAGTCCAATTTAATTTTCATTGTGCAGTTAGTGAAAAAATGTGAGCAAACTCTTTATGTACAATATAAACACACTATTTTTTCTATAATGGAAATTAATGTAAATTTAACCAATCAAAATATTTTTTTTTAATTTAAAATTTACTACCATGTACTGGAAAAATTCCTCAGTTTCTCAGTTACTTAGAAATTATGTGGAGGGCCTTCATTTCACCTACCCTCTGTATTCTTAGTTTATTTCAGGAGATAACAAGTCTAAGATAAATATATTTAGTCACTTCAGATTTGAGTGTTTAAAAAGTGCTAATTATATTACATGATTTTCTTAGAACTTTTTCTACCTTTCCTCCTAATTCAAAGGTTTTTGGATGTAATTGTTGAGATATATTCATTTTAAAAAATCTTTTTTTTAAATAGAGAATAAAGCAACCCCTTATTGCATCCTTTGGGGCTAGGGAATTTTAGGTAAAGTTTAGTTTTCAGGCTGTGAGATAGACCTTCAACTCTCATAGGCTCAAATTATTTAGAAAATCTTGGATCATTTGTGACTGACAGTTCAAAAATACAGTGATCTTTTGTGTCTAGCCAATGTCATGCTGGAGAATACTAAATCAATAGTAATGCTATCAGAACCAGAAATCAAATGCAAAATAGTTCCCTTGGCTTCCTGCATAATGACATTTGCTCTTTTGATAAATTACTAATGGATTCTCGGACAGGAGACCTCCTGGAACAGCCAAACCTGGGTATAAACGGAAAGGAGGAAGCAGGGATGTTTATTGTGCAGAGAACAATTGCCTTCAGTTAATGTTCTACACAACGAATGTCCAAATATAAATGAATCTCACATTGTGATAGGACATCAGTAAAGAAGCCAAGAACAAGCAACCATAAACCATGGTCTGTTGGCCCCACAAAAAGCTGTTAGGAGAGCTCCACACTAACTTTAACTAGCACAACTCAAACCAAACAGAGCAAAGCACTACAGTGACCAAAGCCACAGTTCTCCCTGGAATGCACACTCACTCCCTGAAGAACGTGCAATCATTGGATCAACAGCATCACTAGTATACTAAATTTTAATAAAATTGACTGATTGCTTGACTCGATTTGGGAGATGACTTGATGCTAGGAACATAATTTACGGCAAAAAAAGGGGGGAGGGGAGTTCACGTAATTGTCTTTAAAAGCCTGAACTGACATTAAAAACTTCTGACCTCCTGTATCACAACACCCACAGACTTTTTAGTTAAACTTTGTATTATGAAATACACATATACTAGAATATGTTTGATGTTTACATGTATATGCATATATGGTGTAAAGGAAAGCTTGATGAATAGTATCCAAATACCACCTAACTCAAAGGCTTTAGAAATTTGTAGCAAGAGAAAGTCTTCCTACCACACAATTGTATTAAATACTATGATAAATGCAGATCAGCCTCTGAGCTTTACAGATGCCAGGTAATTTCATGCAAGATGTGTTAAGTAAAAGAGCAAACCAGTTTACGTTTCCTGTATTTGTGGTCTGCCAAATGAACGTACGTAATGCTTTGGGCTCACTCTGATCCTAACCTTGCTCTATGCTTACAAGGTAGTTGCTGTATTTTTGTATTGAAAATGAATAAAATGAGGACCTGCTACAGTAAACAAAAGATCTTTTCCCTCTTGCCACTTGACCACCTCATTTCCTTGATGTTGTGGCTAGATCTCACTGAGCTGCTAAAGTGAGAAAATGTGTGCTCCAAAAATACCCTTTGTTTTGTTGCATTTCCAAATTAAAGGGGAAAAATTTTATACTGAAGGATTAAATGCAACCAGGGAACAAAATAATGAAAAGCCTGATTTGAGAAGAAATAACTCTTTGGAATAAGAGGTTACCGTATGTCAATATGTCATATACAGGGAAAGTGAGCTTTTGATTACTTAGAGGTAAGGTTGCCAGAGGGTTTCTGATTTAAATTTCTAAGGCTTGATCAGAGCATCAAGGGGTTTGTTGAAAATCCTTGTAACTTGTGAACTTGACTTTTATTCCTTTGAAAAATTATACAAAATATTTTTTGCCCACATTTATATTCCATGTGGTATGTTTCTCCTCGTAGCTTTGCAGCTATTCCTGTGCAGGCTTTATACTTGTTATAATGTCAGTGATTGAGTTGAATTGAGCGTTTCTAGAAAAAGCAGTAAGTTTTGGAAGAGGAAAAGTAACCACAAAAGTTGGCTCTAAAAATGTTTTAAGCTTGAAAAAGACTGGGAATAACCTAAATCAACATGAATCGGGACTATTTAAATAAATTACAATACATCTTTAAAACAGAACTCTGTTTGTCAGTTTAAAAGATCAGATCCAAGATATATTGAAATTTTTTAAAAGTGCCCCTGCTGTTAAATACCTTGAGTTTCTCACAATATTTTCATGTATGTATACACAGGATATTGGAAGAATTGCACAGTACATTAGTAATGCTGTTTTTGAGGAAGGGAAAGGAGCTAGAGCTCAAGAGATTGAGAGATTTGTTTTTCACTGTATGGCCCTTTCTACTTAAACAATTTTAGTATGAGGATAGATATACATACAGATAGAACTATTCAGTTCCTTACACTATCTTTAAATGTATTAGTTATATTCCAAATTTCATCAAAACTAGGCATTTTGTCCAGTAAAGTGTAGGTGGCTATATAACAAGTCAGAAAAATTTTGTTTTGAAATGAAAAACTAAATTACTAACAAACCTGGAGGCAAATTAATCATATAGCAATAAAGCATCTTTCGATCTATGGCAGTAATTACGGGAAGATAACAACATAGTGATATGATAAATAGATTTGAAAAACACACCTATTATTGCTTCTAATGTAGAGGTTACTAACTTCATATATGAGGTTGCTTATTGCTTATTTTTAAATATTTGCTTTATATAGATATAAGCCAATAAATATTAGCGTTATCTACTTTTAGTTATCCTGTGGAGACAAAAGTACGAGTAAAATAGATAAATGTAAAAGTTTGAACTATTTTTTTTTTCTTTATGCTGCCTGTAACACACATCCAAAACTCACAATTCTGAAAAATTGAAAAAGTGTTGACAAATTGGTTTCCCCTCCAACCCCCATAATTTTAACTTGCTCTGAAATGTGCCAAGTGAGGTATCTTGTATTATGTCCCCACATCTGCTGCTCCATACAATCCAGTGCTGCTGTTCAGAAATAATAGGCCCCCTTTTATTCTCTAACACAGACACTGCCATTATGTGAGATTGTGTTAAAGATTTAAATTTTTCCATTTTATATTTCTGTTTCAGTTTCTTCTATGGAATAAATGATCCATTATTTCAGTAATTTTGTGTATTGTTATATTTTTGAGGTTCCTTCCCTCTCCTCGAGGTGCTCTGTATTTCTCTATCTGTCTGTTTTTGTCTCACTTTTGCTCTTCCTGTCTCTCACACATGCCATTCACAGATCTTCTGAATCAGGTGAAGAGTATGGAGCAGACAGCAGAAACTTTAGTGTGGCACATGCAGGACGGTGCATCTCATGCTGGAGAATTTAGCTGTCACTTTGGAGCCTGATAGAACTAGTGTGCAATTCACATACCCCAAGTCCTGAAAGGGAAACTGCATCTGGTGTCAGGGCAGTTCACTGATAAGATTTTATCTTTTCTCCTGCTGATACTGATAGAGCCATAACCAGGTGGGCAGTAAATAAAGAAGATTTATTATGGGCTGGATTTGTTAGCTAACGGTACTTTCTCAGAACTATATCGAAAAAGACCCAGAAGTGTTCATCTTTCACATCCGTGGGGCTCAGTAATGAATTGTGTAGTGGGGGAGGGGCAGCTGCAGGAACTTACCCATGCCATTCCTTTCAAACAGTGAACATTTCACACGCAGTCAGCCTAATCTGAATAGATGACTAAAAATCCAGCGGTTGATAAATTATCATCATAGCACCTGCATCTTATGCCTCAAGAACCGTAAGCAAACCCAAGGCTGTACTTGTGGATTAATTGAGCATGCATAATTTACTGCAGCAGTTTACATAAGTGTAAGTATTTTTCTCATTTTGGTAAATAGGCATTTCCAGCTTCAGGAGAAAAATCAGAATATTGCTGCACAATGAAATGAGCCATCAGCCCATTCGGCTATTACAAGAAAAAAAAAATCTCTTCTTACCATCACTGCTGAGTTTTAAAATTAAAATGATTTTTCAAGTTTAATTTGCTTTTACCATTTGTATTTATTTCCTTCCATTCACACTTATTTTGTTTATTTTTACCATTGCTTGTAATCAATAATATTTGATGCCACTGTAGTTGAATGATTTACAGAATGTTAATCTAGGAAAATACTTTCATTGCTGTTATTTTAGGTAGACAAAGGTGAGGAGCAAATGAGTAGAAAATAATAGTCAGAAACACATCAGAGTTTGAATGGTTTGTCACATGTTTCACCTATGGGCTTTTGGGTAAATTAAATGTTAATGCTGTCAGTATTTTTTCATCTATAAAATGGGAATAATAATACCTGTCCCATAAGTAGTTGTAATAAATGTTATAATGAATGTAAAGAGACTGATTTAGAGCTGGGCACAGGTTAGGTGCTAAATAAATGATATGTGTTTTTCGTAATTATCTTATTAAAACAAAATTTATTTCGTATACCTTAGTGGTAAATTCTAAATCTCTAAGTTAATTGTTTAAAGCATTTGTTGCTACATGAGAATTTATTTAAATTCTTAAGTGGAGGCTATAAAGTGTCTAGAAATACTGTTTATATAATGGTCAGTTATCTAATTATGGCTTTGTGGCAAATTATGCAAGTTTATGCACAGGCAGATAACCTAGGGGCAATGTTAGGTGTGTTCGACTGCTCATGTCATAAAGTCTACATTAGAGTTTTATTCTCTTTGTTTAAGCCAAAAAGGGCCCTTGTGGAAAATGAAAGCTTAAATGTAGCTGTTCATAAAGGAATACTACTATAAATTTATTAATCCCTGTTTTACAATGGGGAAATACATCTAAACCTCATTTCATTTAGTAGGAATAATCTTGGGAGGTTGAATTCCAATTTGATTTTTCTCATTTACTCTTACTTCCTGTAATATTATAATTTTAAAGTATTTTTTTATTTATGCGGAAATTTTTATCACAGTAGCTACTAATGCTGAAATCTTTAATTTTGCTATCTCAGAGCACCTGTCTAATAAGTTATAAAAAATGTAAATAAAATAGAGAAACTGGCTACTTAAGGATCTTTTCAATGAATCTTACAAAATCCAAGATCCCTTTTATAATAGGGTAAATGTATTTGTATAGTAAGTTTAATTTTTCATAATACACAACTCCCACATGTAAATTGTAAAGTGCATTGTACCCTTCATTTCTTGGTGAGAATTACAGCTTTCAGCCAGGCATTGGGTTATTCCTAGAAAGACATGTCACATTTTCTGCCACTTCTCTGTGGATTTATTGATGTGGCTGTCACCCTAGAAACCCAGTGAATTCTGAGATGAGGCTGCCTTTCTGCTTGATTTTTCACTGACGTCCGTTTCAGGAGACCATTGTGAGGCTCTGGTGGAAGAAGCTGAAAGGGTAATTCTCCATAAGAATAATCTTGTGTTTCTGAGGCTTTCCATCTGCACACACAGGACTGGTCGTTTCCTGAATACTAAGTGGGAAATGTTGAGCCATTAGTTATGCCACAATAGCACCCTCAATCCTACCTAGAAAGAATCATTACTTAATTAGCCAGTCTTTTTTTTTACTTTCTTTCTCTTTCAGCCATATGTTAAAAATGGGGTCACAGAGTAATGAATGGGAGAGAAACAAGCTAAGAGGAACATGGAATGGAGAGCATAGGGCTTGGAGCCAGACAGGCCAGGATTCCCTACCACACATGAGCTGTATAACCTTGGACAAGTTACTTAAAATACCTAAGACTCAGTTTCTTCTCCTGCAAACTGGGTATGATGATAATACCCACCTCATCTGACTGTTGGAAGGTTCAAATGAGATGATACATGTAGTTATAAGCACAGTACCTTGCAGTGTGATTTGGTGATTTCCATACAGATCTATACTCAGAGACATGGACCTTCTGTTCTAATTTCTGCCAGGATACCAAAGGATTGGGTCCCAGTACTCAATCTTTTCCCTTCTCTCCATATCATGTGGTCAGCTTTTCTTTGTTGGTTTCCTGAATGTCAAAGTTGCAGTGTCAACCATCTGCCACATAAATGTTAGAATCTTGTTTACTCTTAACAAATGACTCCTTTTGTAAGAGAAACAACATCAGTATCAAGAGAAGCAAGGATCTCAGCTGTGGGCTCCATCAACCATCTGGTCCTTAGAAGCTCTGTTGTTCTCTACCCAGTTGATATGTGTCTGACTTTCACCTTTTCAAGTGCAGCCAAAACAAGGAAGTCAGAGGCTGGTGAGGTGGCGAGTGGTTGTAGAGGCTCAACCTCACCAACCACAACTGTTTATTTAGATCAGTTTTATAGTTCCCACAGAACTATGTAGGGGTTGTCACTCAAAATGGGTCCCTCGTCACTACAGTGGAATTTTGTCTTTTTTAGCTATCATACTGCCAATGTGCCTTTCTATGTAAAGAGAATATCCCACTGTGTATAGTTTCATTGGAATATAGTACTTTGTCTCCAAGAATGGAAGTCAAGAAAGGGAAATAAAACTTTTCAGGGCCTGTTGGCAGCCAAGGCTTGGTCCTGGTACCTTGACTCAGCTAACCAGATGCTTTTGTTTGGGGAACTGACTTCAGGATAAGAATGTGAGGATCTGTTCAGATCCCTTCAATGATGGTCAGAGGAAGCAACACGTTAATTACTGCAAAGTTCACTTATGAAATAGATGTCTTCTCCATGTGCTGGGAGGGAAGAAGCAGGTGGGGAAGCCAGGTCTGGTTTGGGAAAGACTGCAGACAAAGCAGGTAATGAGGAGTTAATCCTACCAAGGAATTAAGATTACATATTTATACATTTACTACCCACTTGTCCTCAAGTCTTCTGTGATTTAAGACAAGCATTTTTCATTACTTTTGGCTATCAAATTGAGTTCACTGAATCTATAATGATGATCAAAATATAAGCAATTTTATTAACCTGTCAATTATTATTCAGCTTTCTTATTCTGGTCACATTCAAAGTCCAGCAATGTGTTAAAAATAAAAGACAATGTTTCTTCATATCCAAAGTGCTGACTTTCAAATGTTTCTTTCATGAATGGGAAGAATGGGAACGGGGGTTACTTGTGTACTGGCTTCTTATAAAATCTTGTGAATGCTCCCTGTATGCTTCATAAGAGGTTAAAATAGTATATTGATTGAAATTTGAAAGTTAGTTTGGGGAGTTATGTATGTATTTGGACATTAACCCTTAAGAAATTACTGCTTGCATTATTCCCTAAAATAGAAGTTCTCCAAATGTGTTATTTTGATGAGACCACCCGTAAAAAGAGTTCTGGGCCCCAAATGTATTTGGAGAGAACTGCATAAAATATCTCCCTCTGAAAAATCCACATGTATATGAGCACATTAAGAACTTTGCACATTTCTGAGAAAATGAATTTGTTTTACATTGTCTGACCCAGAGTTTTACAAATTTATCTGACCACCAAGACCTTTCCTGTAAAATAAAAACTATGAGTATCCCCTGGAACTAATAGTTTATTAGATACGCTTTGGGAAATGTCACCATAATGTTGCTATATTGTATTTCTTTGCATCACCTATTTTCAGCAACAGATGCTGAGCTTATATGGGAGAAGAGCAGGTACTAAGAGATATTCACTCGGAAGTCAGTGCATTCCAGTAGTCTTTCCTGATGGTGACAGTCACCAATGCAAGGTGGGAGTGGGAAGAAGTAATTTCCTTGTCATATATAGGCTTCAGAAACTTTTCTCTCAATCTAAGTTTACCTACAATCTTTGATTAAATCTTCTTTGGCACAAATTTATACCTTGAGGTGTAGGTCCAGATTGTTGCTCTCTTTACAGATTTAACACAGCGATTATCTTAACCAAGGAAGTTTGCAAATTGAAAAGACAATGAGAAAGGTGATTTTAAAAAAGAATGTATAAATCAGAAACTTCTGGTAAAAATATAAAGAACTGTATGGGAGGGAGAAGGTGATGGACTAGTGAGTACAAAACTATGCTATCTACCCTAAGTGAATCTTTGTGCAGTTTATACATGTATTGAAACAACATACTGTACCCCACAAATATGTACAAGTAAATGTTAAAATATTTTGAATAAAAAAACTAAAGAACTATATGGGAATGATCAACACCAAATTTAGTTAGGCAGGTAGTTAAGGGTGGCAGGAAGAGAGGTGGGAGTGATCAAGGAGTGATACACAAAGGAAGGAGGCAGGTGTATTCCTGGGACACATGCTGTGACACTCTGAGGTTTGCACACAGGAAAGCCATCAAGAATGCTCTCAAGAAGGGCCCCTGTGAGAAAGGGAAGAAGAGAGAAGGAGAAGTTGAACTGTGGTCGCTTTACAATATCAATTTCAGGTCGCTTGGCCCTTCAGAGATGTCCCAAATCCAGGCAAGAGGGCTGGGGCTAGGTCTCACAGACCCCTCGAGCCCATTGTGCAGACTGGGTCACAAACGCTTCACACGCAGGTTTACAGCTAGGTAACAAGAAAAGGTCCTTAGAGCCGTGGATGAAGAAATAATAGGCTTTATTCAGAGCTAGGAGCAGCCAACCTAATATGGCTTCCCAGGGTATCCTCTAGAAGCTTCCTGCATCCAGGCCGTTAGTCCTTTATACTCCAGTCCATAATCCAAAACACCTGGGTGCACATGTGCAATTATATTAGAAAATAACAAGGAAACCCGTGCGCATGCGCATACCCACCTCAGATGCTTGGCAGGACTGCAAATGTCGGAGGGGTCCTGATCATTTTCCTTATATTTTCCCAATAGTACCTCTACATCAACCAGTCGTTGGATGTGAGCTGCTCCAGGCAAGGTAGAGTGGTAGAATGACCTTGGTCAAGGCCACTTCAGGTGAAAGCAGCCAACGGGCTGAGCAGCTGGTGGGGTGGATGGGTGTCTTGGTTCTGAAGTGGGGGTCCGGGTAGCATTGCCTTATCCACTTCAAAGAGCTCAACTTCAAGTTTTTCTTTATTAAAAATTTTATTAATAAAAATTATTTTAATACACTGTTATCCTTATGTTAGGTTAATACCTTTTAATGTCTTTAATCATGCAAAACATACTTTAAGAAAAAATATTAAAAGAATACATTTATAATGAAGAAATTTCATGCAGTCATGCTTCAAATCATCCAAAATCACTGGGAAAAGAATATGTTTCAGATGACTGACTTTTTAGTTGAAAATCTTACCTAAGTGCCAAAACTTTAAGCACTATTTTTAATGGAAATCTTACTAAAATATTTCTCATATATCTGTACCTTATTGAAAAGGCTGAATTGTGCATAATAGAACTTTTCCTTGATGAGTGTTTTATTAGTTTGGGTCCTATAGTATTCTTTGTGGAAATGCGTTTTATCTCCCCTCTCACACATACTTTCCTTTGTCCACCTGCATTCCAGCCAAACCAATTCCTCTCTCTGGTTTTTAGAATTTTTCACTGGAATCACCATTCTCTAAGTCACCCAGGTTTGTAATCCCAGAATCAACTTCTGAAGCCATTCCTTTGCTTTGCTTTCCTTCTAGTTAGCAAATTAGTTCACAAATCCCATGGATTGTGTATCTTGGCTATCTCTAGGATCTTCCCTCTCTTTTCATTCTGGGGCCATGGCCTTAGCTCAAGGCCATAAAAACTCTAACTAGACTAGAACATTTATATCTAACTTAATGTCCCCAGTTGAACCTATAGCTTTAGACCAGTCTCCTATAACTCAGCTCTGATCATGTCACTGCACTACTCAAAATCCTCAGTGGCCAGACTCCTCGGCCTGGCATGTAGGGCCCTCACTGACCTTTCCCGTTTCTCCTCCTTCTGTTATCTGTGAGCATACTACTTTCAACCAAATTGGACTATCCTTGAACACAGTTTTTACTGTTCCCATAATCTGTAAACTCCTGAAGGCAGAGAAAGGTCCACCGACTGACATATTGAGGACTGAAGAGTATATAGTTTAAGAGGGTGGGCTCTGGAACCAGCCTCCATGATTCACTTGCCTACTAGCTAGTTGTATGACTTTGAGTATGTTATTTAATTTCTTTCTTTATCAGTCCCTCATCTATGAAATGGGGATAATAGCATCTGCATCAGAAGATGCTATGAAAATGAAATGGCTCATATATGTAAATGTTTAGAAGAGTGCCTGGCTGACAGTAAGCATCCTGTAAATTTTGGCTATTATTGTCGCTTTTTGTCAGGTCTTATTAAAGCCTTCACTGACACTCCTTCTTATTATGGAATCTTTCACTGAAGCTTCATGGTACATCTTTTTTTCTTAACCCAGCAATTGATTTGCTGCTTGCTAATTGTATGCCTGGTCCCAGATTTTTCTCTTTGGTGATTCCTTCCTGTTCTAACTCAGGAAATGTTATATTGTATTGAAAGTCATAGAAACCATGTAAACAGTTTTTACTGAATAGATCCACCAGGCAATCATATCAACATCCAGAAACAGGGAATTGCAGAAAGCTAGGCCATATGGGGTTAGACTGAGACTTCTCCTTCCGACTTTAGGCTAGTTCACACTGTTTTGGTCTGCTTCTGAGACCCACCTTAGTTCTCTTAGGAGACCGACTTTCTCTGTCCATTTTCTCCATATTCTTCTTGCATGTGGGTGGATCTGGCTTGCTAAGGCACTGATTCCTGCCTGAACATCACTTGGCTTTGTATCAGGACTCACAACAACTAACAAACTTTGTCTCGTGGTGCCTGAATTCCAAATTTCTTGGAAAGAGTATCTTACTGGCTTAGAGCAGACTATGGTTTGGTTCCCTGGTGCAATTATCCACTCCTATTATAGTTAGCTATAGACCAAGCTGTAACTTTTTCTGGTACAAACATGACCACTTAGATCAACCCTCCTGCAGGATCAGTGGATGGGGAATATCACCAATACCAGGGATGGGCATAGGCCCAGGGCTGACACCACAAATAGACATACATCTTGTCACTATTTTTGCTGTAAGAAGATAGGTGTTAGTGCTTCCTTCTAGAATGTCTGCTTTCTTTACCCCTTTTCCCACCCAAGAAGAACTAAAGAATGCTAGAGAAAACTTTTCACAACCAAGCATTTTAAAATCTACAATCTTAATTTTATGGATATTTCTCAGAAAAAGGCCCAAAAGGTAGCTTCACTCGGCTTCCATGGCTTAAAACACAGCCTTGAGAAAATCTGTTATTCAGTAAGTTCTGGCCTAAATGAAGCCTTAATTCCACTGTACATGACAGGGAACCAAATTTCAGTTATAAATGCAATCTGGTGACTCCTTTTTACTCCTGGCAGCAGCCACCCTGTGATAAAGGTCTGGTCTTCATGACATAAAGTGAAGTTCAATGATAAGAGTTCCCTAATTGCATTTGAAGTTATTGAATTCAGGATCCAAAAAAAGAAACCTCTAATAAGAGATTTGCTTATCCTTTTATTATAAATTATCAGAATTAGCCCCCATGTAACCCATTTTTCCTGGAAAATCAACCAACTCTTCTTCCCAATTTGTGTGTCACAAATCTTAGAGAAGAGTCCTCTTTTGACTCTCTCTATTTTTCATTTCATTTTTATTCATTGGGACATTTATAATTAAGTTTACCTGCCCTTTCCCAGAAGGCAGTTATTGGTCTAAATCATATTATAATTGTCGCAGGTCCTTAATGGTTTGCCTGATATTTGCTAGTGTTGCTCCTATTTCCTCTTTTATTTTAAAGCATTTGTCCTTTTTGTTTTACTCTGACATTGATATGTGTTGTTCCTCTCTGCAAACAAAGGAACGAACATCCCACACTGCAAAACATTTGTGTTACACTTTCCTCTTGAAATTAGTATTCTTTTAAACTGGTTAACACATTTGTACTGTCTCTGACACCTTTAACTATGACAACTGTGAAACAAAACAGTGTACAGTGAACAAACACATCACTTGGAGCCGATTAGATTAATTACTATTCGGGACAGTGCTTAGATTAATTATTTTGTTTGTGTAGTATGTTTGTTAAGTGGTTGCCTGATTGCTGCTCAGAAGATTGATTACTTGTTACATTTACCTTGTGGTTTCTGTGGGGAAAACATCTTTTAGGATTCATCACTTCTAAAAAGCCCAGGGGGCTAGGTTGACAAGAGAATGCTCCAGTAAAGCTGTAAAGTGGAGAAGGGCTGAGCAAAATGTGTTCTTTAAATAAACACCTACAGTGGTGGCTAGGGTAGCCATCAGATCTGTTTAACATCAGGAGAAGCAATCGATGATAAAATTGAGTTAATATGAACTACACAATTTGAAAACCCAGCACACCCGTTGGATTGCAAAATTGAGGTGAATAAGCAGTTCCCAAGATTTTTTGGTTTCCAGTGAGCTAAACCAGAAAACTCTTTGGGTGACTTTCCTGTCATTTTACCTCTTGACTGTCGTGTACCTTACTTCCCAGTGGCAGCCACAGGACCACTGCTGCTGCTGCTGCTGTTTGAGTCTGCCCTCATGATGGGGCTCAGGAGCCCCCCGGGTCCTTCTGAAGAATCCACACCTCAGCCTCTGAGGGGCTTGCCTTGCTGTAAGAAACTACATGGGGTTATGTGATGCATAAGAACATGCATTATCTGCTGTGTTCAAGGGGTGACTGCCAGTGCTAGGAAAGGATTTACGATAATAAGATTGTGTTGCAATGAGGGATTATAACAAATTTAAATAGAAGAGTATTTTTGAAAGAAACAAATGAATTAAGGATTAAAAATAGAACAGCATTTTGTTTAGTGAAAGGCCGGATTAATCTCTCCATTTGGGGACACAAAAATACATTGCTTAAACATGATTGTTTATTATACCTATCTGTGACTTTGAATGCTTATGGCTGTATTAGACTAACAATGTTAGGACTAAAAGAGGTTTCACGCATCCTTGACAAAAACCCTACCTTTGCCCCAGAAGAGAAAGACTAAAGAATATTTTTATGTTTCCTAGCCTTTTGACCTTATCATTTAGGTCTATTAATCATAGTCATAAACAATTACAACAACAATAACACAAAATACTTAGAAGTAGGGCACTGAAGATACTTACAACTTTTAATATTATGGATTAAAACTAAGCTATCATTTTAACTAATATACCTCCTAGCAAATGCGAAGACAATAACTAAAATAGCAAACTAATGAAAATGAAATAAAACTTGCCTTATGTTTTAGTCACAGTCTTTTATTGCTTGAGATTTCAGAAGATAAGCTGTTTACAAACACAAACATGCTTTTTAGCATTTAAAATCATTTTGAATTTAACATTATTAATTTAAGATTATTATCATAACCATCATGCCATTATGGCAAAGATAGTTTCCTCCATAAAGATACAGTAATTGCCCAAAGGAGAAGCAACCTGAGCATAGATACTGGGACAGTGATAAATGAGAAGAGGATGGGGGGGTTGTTTTTGAGTTGGTTGGCTTTCTACAGTGGTGCAAAGACCGGAAATAAAAGAAATGCATCAGCCAGGCTGAAAATGTATTTAGGACCTTTTTGATTAAATTCTTCTTTTCTTGTGTGACTTGAAAGCTGGAACTAGATGGGAATTAATTCTTTAAATATCTTCCTTTCTAATTAACTGCTCTATTGTCTCTTTGAGGGTACCTGTCTAAGTTCAAGTCCAATCGGAAATTCTAGTAATTCAGGTGTTTCAACAGTTACCCCCACATTCCTCGGTTCTGACAGACTATTATCTTGGGAAGTGGGGCTGAGACTATTGTGGGAATAAAGTTGACTATAAAACAAGTTTTCTGTGATTTGAAAATTCAAGTTCAGCACATTTAGCAATAGCCTGGAATTCTGAGAAATAAGTCCTGTTTTCCACAGCATCCCCAATACCTTCTATTACTGGTCTTTTCATACATTATTAAATCTTTTATAACTAAAACCTATTCTACTAAAATAAGTTGGTTAAAATTATCATTACACTCTTAAAATATAACTGTTTTGAGAAAATTGAAAATAGGTGTTTAGAACCTCATTGGGTTTTTTGTAAGCTATTGTCTTAATTGTTGTAAAAGCAGCATATTAAAGGTATTTGTGAGAGTGGGACTTTGTTATGAAAATGGTTTTCATGTGTTGTTTATTAAAGTCATTTCCTTACTCTATGGTCACACCTCAAATATTTAAAGGTCTATGTAATTATTTGATAGTTAAATGTGGCTCTCCTTTGAAAAGGAAAATGACATTATTGATCCATTGCTACTCCTAACCCACAATTTAGTTTAAGTGCCTTTTCCCTTTATGGACAATGAGCTTCTACCAGCCTCTCATTAATTTCCTCATGTAATCAAAGATATCTCTCAGAAGGCAATAGCCAGGGTGGGGAGTATAGTACTGGGTGTTTTCTGGAACTATGAGCTGCTAACTGGACTCATTTACTCATTCATTCAGTCAATAAATAAATGTAATTATTCAATGTATTGAGCACTTACTAGATTCCAGACTCCATGCTTTCATTTTCTGTATGAATGGAAAGCATAATCTCTGCCTTCAAAGAGCTCAGAGTTTTGTGAGAGGACCTGCAAAGGAGCAAGCAATTAACATAAAGAGTCCTTGAAACTAGCCTGACAGAGCCCAGAGAGGTTATAAACGTGTCCCCAGGGAAGACTGAATAAGAACTCTTAGAATGGAAGGGTTGAGAAATGGGTGTCCAGGCAGAGGGTGCTGCACTTGCAGGCAGTTGCAGAGAGATCCCTGCTCAAGTATTTCCTTAAGTCTGGAGGAGGAGGAGAGAGGTACAGGAGGCCAGAGAGGAATCCACTGGGAAGGGCTTGCTAAGCCATTCATTTGGCTTTTACCCTGCAGAAACTGGAGAGCAAATGAAGGATTTAATCAAGAGAATGACTTCTGTCCAATTAGTATCATATTCTAACTGAATTAATCAGCCATACTTTAATGCCTTCTCTATACCTGTCAAAATGTCCAAACTGTTATTTTTTTTATTGTCCAAACTGAGCCAACTTCAATGTCTGACAGATTTGACTTTGACATGTTTTTGCTTATCTGAAAGATATGGAGATTTCTCTTTCTAGTTTGAATTTTTAACTTCTATTTTTCTTTCTCAGCTACCTGCTGGAGATCTTTTCCCATGCTAAATTGAAAGTTAAATGTGCCCCCCAAAATAAGCATATATGATATTTTTAAAAGATTATATATGCTATTTATATGATATTAACTACCTGCCTTTATAATTATTTGGATTGAATGAACCAGTTTAGAAAGCAGTTTAGGTCATAATTCATAACATTAAAACTAGAAAAAATCTTAAGATGTCACTGTGAGAATATCATTGAAACCCATTTTTGTTAAAATTATCCCAAAACTGTAGAACAAATAGGGCTAGAAGAATACTTGAGAGAAATCTGCCTTCTGATGTGTGTCCATTTCAAATATTTATTTCATAGTTTAAGTATAGATAGGGAAATAAAAATTCCTCTCATCTCTTTAATATTTTGCCTCAATTTCCCAGTTAGCTCTTTGGAAATAGAGGATTTGCCCCCTTTTTATTTAAAACAATGACGGGATCAAAACCTGTCAATAAAGTAATTTTAGATATCTTAATGAATAAATTGAATTGCTGCACAGCTGTTCCAGTCAGTTGATTTGAAATTGATTGTGAATATATCCAAAAATACCAACTTGACTCTGCACAGCCAATTTGATCCCCGCATGTAGATGTGGTCTAAGGAGGGGCGCCATGTGGGGAGGATTAGAGCCCTCTTTGCATGGACCCAGCTAGGAAAAACCTTCCCCTGTGTTAGCTGGGGAGACTCAGAGCAGCGGGGAAAGAAAATGTCCTGCACAAGCAGGAGAGAGGGCAAAATTTTAGATGCAGCTGGCTGGAATTTACCACAATCAAAATACCTTATTCTCTCTATGACCTCAGCAGGGAAGAAGTATCCCACATTTCCCCTTTAGTAATCTAGCATTTCTTCCCCTGCTTTCCCTTTGTTTCAGTAGCCTCAGGCCTAGGATAAAACAGAGAGCCCTTTTTCCCCTGAATTATTTTATTATTTAAGACATCGTCAATGATAATAGGACTTCCTTTCCGATTTTAAAATTTTGGGCAAGTGGGATTAAAACATTATTTGAAAGCACACTCTCAGGTTAATCCCTAACCCTACAATAGCATTGGTAGTCTTGCTCTGTGTACATAAGATTATCTACATTTGGGTTTATGGGATAAATTTCATTAAATTAAGTGCTCTTACCAGGATTATAAATTCTTTTATTTAACTTTTGCCCAGAGCTATTCTTAATAAGTGTTTCCATGGCTCTATGAAGTTTTTTTTTTCACTTTAATAGTGGTTGATGGGAAAAAATCCACATGATGTTGCTAAAAAATTGTCACTGCATTAAAATAATGGAGGTTCATTTCTCTGAATTAAAGCATGTTACTTTATGTACTCAGACATAATCACACACACACAAAATTTTAATGAAATCAAAAACACCTCCATAATAGACTCTATATTGCAGTTTGTTGAAAAAAGAAAAAAAAATCAGAGTATCTTTTTTAGGGTCATGTGTAAGCAGATACAGTTTATAATGACAGCAAACACTCATATTGCAATTTTAATGTGCCAGTATTTATTTTCTCACAAAATGTATATTTAAAGTGGCTCCTTTTGTTTCCTTAAAGAAAATGAAATAACTTCTTGGAGTTCATAAACAAGCAAGTGGCAGAGCAAGATTTGAACTCAGGGGTGCATCTCCATAGGGGACAACTGGCCACTTCATCGAATGCCTCTGACTAAAAGGAGAGTTCAGATTCTATGCAGCACACTTGGCCAGCCCAGTCTAAGGAGGAACAGAATTTAATCTGCTAGTGTGACCATCTTCATACAAAGAGAATAAAGTAGTTTTGTTGTCGTTCTTGCTGCTGTTATTATTTATTTGTTTTAATCTCTGGAGGAAGAAAATGTTAGAATTACAGAGAATACAACATTTTTCATCTGAAAAATCCAAAGGGAAATTTGAAAATAAACTAAGGTAATACTTGAAAGGAGTCCTAAAAATTAATCAACTCTGTAATGGGAGTGACCAAAATTTGATTGATATTAGGAACAGAAAAGAAATATCATTTAGAAAATTCTGGTTGAAAAAATGCACTATAAGAATGGTTAGATTTAAAATTCAGAAAACCATTATAGTTGTAAGCACCAGTTCCTAAGGATGCCAATCATTTTTATAATAGTGTTATTATTTCCTTTTATTTTATTTTATTTTTTGCCATGTGTTCCTGTTCTATTTTTATTCAACTAATGCTCCAAAGCACTCTGTAATTTAAAAACTTCTAATTGTTTCCAAATGCATTATTGGCCCTTTCACAGTAAAGTGCTTACTAGATCAAGGTAGCAAATATGTTCAGAAAAAGCTCAGCATTATAAATAACAGGAATAAATTGGCGGTGTTCCTTGAAAGAATCATCAGTATTAGGAAGCATACCATGTAAGGCATGAAATGTAAGGCAGCTTTATTTACTAGCCCACACAATCATGAAAATTAGGCAGAGAAAGTACCTTTATAGTCATTTAGTTTAACTATGTACTTGCTGTTTATATCCAGTTTTCATAGATATAAACCCAGAACCTGTTAGAACTCATTTCTAGGTCATTTCCCTCAAGATCGATTCTTTATTTTTCCTCCCTAAAAATATTATTTTGCTGGTAATGAATAATTCACATTTGCTACTTACTTCTGTTTTACTCTCATTATATGTTCCTTCTCCATAAGATAAAACCACAGTCTTGCTATTTGCTTCATTCAAATACCAATCAGCTACTTCTCTCTAATGTGTGAGATGTGTGTGTCATAGCTGCCATAGATCATTAGCAGACAGAATTCATTTTTTTAAGTCTCTATTTTTCACCTTCACATGATTATCAAAATCTTTACAGTATTCTTTATATATTGAGACAGAAATATAATTCAGCTTTCTGTTATTTTTAATTATAATCCTATTCATTCAAACTCCAGAATAACAACTTGCTATTGAAGTCAGAACTTGCTATAAATACGAGCTAGGTCAGAGAGACACCACAGAACTATGGCTGTGCGAACACTTCATTCTCCTTTTGAATGCAAGTCATAGGTTATCTAAAAAAATGACTCTGTAATGCACAAGCTCACACTGAAAATTTAAATTTTGTCCATGTCTCCATGATAGTAAACAATGATTGGAAAGTAAAAACACTTATTTCTTCTTCTCACACTAGTAGTTTTCTGTGATAATGTCATATAAAAATGAATGAGCTCGTTGATCTTTCCAGCTTTCCAGATATCCTACCTGAATTGGCCCTGACAAGTGATTTGTACTAATACAAACTATAAGAGGCTTTGTGGGATGGGGAGGAGATGATCCTCTTCTTGCTGGCTACTTTCTGGGGTTGCTTCGGAACTTCTTTTCACACACACCTCAGAAGCTAAACATAGGGACAATGGGATCCTTATTTCACTCTGACATTCTTCAGCAGGAAGAGGGTCTACCTGCCTCCAACAAGAGCTGTAGTATCAACAACAGCCTTCATGGCATGAAGTTCAGTTGTAGCATCAGCAATAAGACAAAAGTAAGTACTGGAGTCATGTACCCATTGAAGCATCTGCCTCTAGCAACTGGGTGGAGGTTGGGAGGGAGACCAGGTAGACTTGTTAGACAGGCCAGAAGCATTTGCATATGGGATAGGGGTGAGCAGAGTCTTCTGCAGCCGCCACCACCATTATTATAAACCATTTGTTTCCAGAACACATTACTCCTGAGAATGCTAGGGCTGAGCTACCCCTGTTTGACATTCTCCCATCTAGCTT
Source organism: Cynocephalus volans (assembly GCF_027409185.1). NCBI lineage: Eukaryota > Metazoa > Chordata > Mammalia > Dermoptera > Cynocephalidae > Cynocephalus > Cynocephalus volans. The sequence continues at coordinate 94,726,958 of NC_084467.1, forward strand.
CTCTAGGCTCAGGAATAACAGCATCTGCACCATCATTACCAGGCAATACTATTGTTAAGATATTGGTGTTTAAAGACCTAAAAAGTAAATCCATCAGGTTCGTACCCCATTCAAGACCACACACATACGTATGACTCTGGCTTTTTCTGTTGGCATTTCTGCTACCTCTGTTGCCTGACAAATCTGATAAAGGGAAATCATGATTCAAAGCCAGTATTTTACACAGAACAAGGAGGTCCCAGCTGGGACTGCTCACCAAAGTTAATTCATGGAGAGGGGAAAAAGCAAAGGAAAGACTCTAGAGCACCTTGGTGAACTATGGCTTTAGCCTAGGTAAGTACAACTCATGGGCTGATAAAGACTTGTTCTGATTTATATATTTACATAAAAAGTATTATAAGAGTATATTCACAAAGCTATTGTACATGTAAATCACATGAAGTCTGAATGGTTCCAGAAAGTTAAGGGCACCTGAGTGGAGGCTGGGAGAGAGACGAGGTGACTGGTTAGGAAAGCCAAAAGCATTTGTATAAGGGATAGGGATGAGCAGGGCGGGTCAGGTAGAAGAGCACAAAAAACAGTGTATTTTGTCATTAAAGGTATGTCTGGGGGACAAGCAGTTGGCCAGTTGGCTAAAATTGAGATTTATGTTATTGTTAAAGACAATAAAAAACCTACAAAGGTAGATTGGGGTCTAATTGTGGTGGACTTTGAGTGCCCAACTAAGGAGTTTAGATTTTATCTGATAATTTACACCATTGAAGGTTTTGGGGCAAGGGAGGGTTATGATCGAAGTAGAAAAATCAGTCTGGCCACAGCCCACATAATGATGGTGACAATAAATTTTAATTACTCAAGGCAGTAGCTGAGAATTAAGAAATAAATGCATGAATTGGAAGTTCTTAAAAATCACTTATGTTGACTTGAGACTGTGGTATGCTTATTTCCCAGGAGCATATTTGCTTCTGTTTAAAAAAAGACAAAACAAATGAAAACCAATCTCTTGCCTTACTTCTAAAAGGGGAGGAGGAGATAAGTAAAGGGTTATTGGTAATCTGTTGGTTTACCGTCTGTTGGAAGTGGACAGAGTGGAAACAGTTTTACTCTGGCGCACAACTTTACTCAGAGCTAGGAATGTTTGTAATTAGAGGAACCGCTGCAGTGATAACTGAATTAAAAAATCAGCCCATGTGAGGATCTGGTGGCCGAGGGGTATTTATCATTATCTAGGATAAATAACGAAAAGTTGGCCATTTACTCATGTGTGAGTTAATGGTGCAAACAATTCTGGTGAAATAGGGGGGAAAGCCATGGCATCAATATTGTGTTTATTGGGAAGGGGAACGGGAGTGCATGGAACCCCAAAGCTTTGAAATGTGGCAAATCCCAATAAGTGTACTCCAAGTGTGTGGCTGCATCACCACCGTTCTTTGGAGAAGGACATATGAATGTGAAGGTGAGTGACTGTGGGAAATGCCAGTAACAGTGCTAGGTTAGCTGTCTGTCTGTCTTTTTTTTTCTTTCAATTTTCCTAAGGCCTTTAAGATAGGCAGGCTTACACCTTTGAGGACTGTGTTAAGTTTTGAGACACATTTTATACTCTTTCCATTTAGGCATTAATCAGGAAGTTGGTCTTTTCAAAGTGTGAATCATGAATAGTGAATATAAAACATTTTAAGAATGAAGTAGGAAAGATATTAGCACTTTGGGGATGGCTGCTTGGTGCAGTGAGAGAGCGAATGAATACTCTTAAGTTATCTAGCTCTTTTCATCTAAGGTAATTAGCCTTAACAAGGCAAGTTAAAAAAATTCTTTCTAAGTCTTGTACGGTGTAACTTCCCACTTAGCATTTCTTGTCTCCTTACAAGCCTTATAACCTGAGGCAATCCCAGATATTCCCCATGGGAAAGATGTATTTGAGAGTTATGCTCACGGCACTTGCCTTTATTAATTTTATGAAAAAAAATCTATTTTAACATTCATTTTTATGTTTGAGGTATTCAAGAATTTGGGGTTTGGATATAAGTGTTGTTATTGGGATTTTGTTTTAAAAAAAATAAAAGAAGGTATAATACAATAAATCATGACCCAAACACACCTTGATTAAATATTCTAAAATTTCATATCTTTTAAAAGAATGTATTATACTGTTTCTCTTAGGGCTGTTTTTATCATAATTTGTTGAAACATTCCAAGGAATTATAGATACTAAGCTGTCTTGTATTTGATAGATGTTAGTAGATGACAGGAGATTAATCTGTAGTCCTAGGTCTCAATTGTTATTTGATTAAACAGATTAATGCCACTGTCTTTTCTTCTTGCCTGTAGAATACACACACAGACACATCCTACTGTTTTTCAGAATTCTTAACCCTACTCCCCACTACCACCATTTTTCCACCCTGTTGCACATTTCTGTAGCCAGTTGCTCCTTAAGGTGACAATGAGAGAGACTTCTTATCGATCATCTTACCTCCCACACAATCTATTGGAGGTTGACACACTCCCTGCCATTTTTTTTTTCTTTGTGGAGGCTGAAGGGTCCATTCATTATAGAGATGGCTTCATTAAAGAAACAACCCCAAAGTTCTAGTGGATTAAGACATTTAGCTGCAGAGTAAAATCCTTCATAATTGTATGACAATCGATGTCCCACATCCTTCCCTATGAAGTTAAGAGACTAGATATGGATTTTCCTTTTATTTTTTATAAGTGCTCCTTGCACTTTTATATCATCTCAGCCTGTATTCCCTGAGGAGAATTCCTGGCTATCGCTCCTTGTTCTTAGTTATCATTGGCAGTTTTTAAAATAGAAATCATTTCGCATCTATTCAGCTGATCTCAACATTTTCTTAATCTACATTAGTCTACGGCATCCTTAGGCCATTTCCTTTCATTTCTTTTCCATTGGCCTTTATGTCGCCCCATCTGTGATTAGTGAGGGCAGAAGCAGAAGCTGAGTTCAGCCTTCCAACACTTCGTGCACCTGTGACATTTCCTTGAGAATTCCCACCTGAAGACACAAAGCTTGTCTCCACTGAAATAAAGGTTTTGACCAAATATACAGGCAGGACGTTTTCTGCGATGTGGGTGCAGTGATAAGTTTTGCCTTTTTGCCTCTCTTACCCCATGTTGAGCATCTGGCCTGTGTCTTTTACTCACATTTCTATCCTTCAGTGTCTCATGCAGCAGGTGTCAACAAAAACTGGTTGAATGAGTCAATGTGCAGATGAATGAATGCTGCATAAAGGACTAATCTTGGTGTGGTGATTGTACCCTGTTTCCTCATGGTTCCGATATTCTATCTCAGTGTCTTCTCTTGGGAGAATGCCTCCTTGAGTTCTCTGATGAATTACAGAGTAGTAGAAGGTGAGAAAAATGTATAATAAATCAGTGGTTGGGTAAGGAAAGGAATCTAGAAGGCTCTACCTCTGTACTTTGGTGCACTGTTACACATTTACTCCCCACCCCACCCCAGGCTGTACAAATTACTCTTCCAGAAAATAGAGGATTTTCATTAGTGAAAATTTATTTTATTTATTTAGTTTTTTGACTTGCCGTTTTTTATTTTTTATTTTTTTTTAATTTTATCTTATCAAATTTCGTTTGTTTTTTTTTTTAATTTTATTTTGTCGATATACATTGTGGCTGATTATTGCTCCCCATCACCAAAACCTCCCTCCCTTCTCCCTCCCCCCCTCTCCCCCAACAATGTCCTTTCTGTTTGCTTGTCGTATCAACTTCAAGTAATTGTGGTTGTTAAATCTTCTTCCACCCCCCCCCCCGGTTTTGTGTGTGTATGTGTGTGTGTGTGAATTTATATATTAATTTTTAGCTCCCACCAATAAGTGAGAACATGTGGTATTTCTCTTTCTGTGCCTGACTTGTTTCACTTAATATAATTCTCTCGAGGTCCATCCATGTTGTTGCAAATGGCAGTATTTCATTCGTTTTTATAGCTGAGTAGTATTCCATTGTGTAGATGTACCACATTTTCCGTATCCACTCATCTGATGATGGACATTTGGGCTGGTTCCAACTCTTGGCTATTGTAAAGAGTGCTGCGATGAACATTGGGGAACAGGTATACCTTCGACTTGATGATTTCCATTCCTCTGGGTATATTCCCAACAGTGGGATAGCTAGGTCGTATGGTAGATCTATCTGCAATTGTTTGAGGAACCTCCATACCATTTTCCGTAGAGGCTGCACCATTTTGCAGTCCCACCAACAGTGTATGAGAGTTCCTTTTTCTCCGCAACCTCGCCAGCATTTATCGTTCAGAGTCTTTTGGATTTTAGCCATCCTAACTGGGGTTAGATGGTATCTCAGTGTGGTTTTGATTTGCATTTCCCGGATGCTGAGTGATGTTGAGCATTTTTTCATATGTCTGTTGGCCATTTGTATATCTTCCTTAGAGAAATGCCTACTTAGCTCTTTTGCCCATTTTTTAATTGGGTTGCTTGTTTTCTTCTTGTAAAGTTGTTTGAGTTCCTTATATATTCTGGATATTAATCCTTTGTCAGATATATATTTTGCAAATATTTTCTCCCACTCTGTTGGTTGTCTTTTAACTCTGTTAATTGTTTCTTTTGCTGTGCAGAAAATACAGCACTTCCCCTTCCTTGATTTTATTAATTTGATGATGGATTGGAATGGTGGGAGACATGCTGAAAGGGAGTCAACAAATAACCAACAAATTATGATTAACAGAATATTCATATGTATTGAAAATTCTCCATCATGAATTAAGATTTTCAGGGCTGTAAGCCTAGACAGTGAGATAAATGTCACATGGAGATATCTGACAAGCAATGAGTTTTCTGCCAGGTGATTTGGTTATATTGACCCTTAGTTATTTTGAAATCATTTGTTTACAACTTACTATAAATTGGATAACTTTCTGTTAAATTTTCAATATTAGGAATAAGAATTTTGAGCCTCAAAATGTATGTTATTTTAACACTTTCAGTCATGCTTCTCTTTTGTTAGAAATATAAGAAAATGTTTTTTTTCAGAAATATATAAGAAAATAAAGCAGAACTATGAGTGCATACAGAAATTGCAGCACTCTCTCTGTTTCCTACCACTAGGTGCTTCTCTTTAATTTAATGTCCAGTAATTATCAGTACATTTGAAAAGCACATCCTGGACTTAATGGGCAAATTGAAACCACACTCATCCCTCTCATCCTTGCCTCAAACAAAATTCATCTTTTCAATCTCTGTGTTTCTTTAGTATTTTCTACACCAATCTAATTGCATGCTTGTCACATTTTGGAGTAATTTTTTAATTGTTTATCTTCTTCCTTTTACTGAAATGTGAAGTACTGTGTCTCATTTATCTTTTTTCTCCTATAAGTTTCCAATATGTGTTAGCTGAAATGGGGACCACTGAGAAGTACCACTTTGATAGTGATATGGGAGGTAAAATGGTATATCAGGGAAGTGTACTGGACATTCATTTTTTTCTGAATTAGACCCAGTGTTACAACTAGGTGACCTTGATCAAGTCATTTAACCCTCTAAACTTCAATTTCCTGTTCATAAGATGAAAATAATAGTCACAAAGAAGAATCAAAAGAGAGATTATGGAGGGGCTGCTTTCAGATCTCTAAAGTGCTATTCAGTTAGTGTTATTACGTTGGCATTTCAGCCAATGGGAGTGCACTTTGGGTCTCAGTCCCTTCCCTAAACATGTTTAGTAAAAACTATTGGTTTACCTAAAGTTTCAAGTTATGGAACTCATCTACAGATTTCTTTCACTTCAGGTCAACATTGATCGACTTCCCTCATATGTTTAAAGCATGAAATGGTAAAGAGTTAAAGGGGCATTAATGGTACCCTCAAAAACTATAGTCTGACCATAGTGTCAACACATTATAGTATGACGTACAAAAAATCTAGAGAATAGACATTCAGAAACTGCACCTCATCTACTTTTATTGTATCAATTGAGCATCGGGAGACATGTTAAAATGTCCAAATTGGGTCTCCATTTTTTTCACCTGTAAAAAGAGATAATAAGGCCTATCTATAGAGTTGTTATAGAGATCAATGAGATAATGCATTTTAAATACCATTTCCAGTCTCTGGTTGTGAGAAGACTTTCAATGAATACTAGCACTTTTGATCATTATTCAAGGAAGAAAGAGATCAGTGTGGGCTGGATGAGTGAGTATAAGAGGGCTTCAGAGGGAAACAGGGCATGTGTTAGATTTAAATGCAGAAGTTGAATTTGCATAGAGGTAAATCAGGAGTAAAGACTCAGAGGTGGCTGAGCTAATGCAAGGACCAATATAAACCCAGTTGTTCAGACCGGAAACCTGGGTATCAACTGTGACTGTCCCTTACCTTCATACTGATCCCTAATAGTCAATTCACAGCCACGTTCTATCAATTCTGACTTCCAAATATCTTTCAAACTATACAGTACTCTCAGTCCTCGCTGCATTTCTCCATTCCAGCACCTCTCACCACCCATGATCCCTCCAGCTGCTCTCAGTCCCCAGAGTGTCCTCTACTCTTTTGCCTCAGGGTCTTTGGACATACTCCTTGCTTAACATAGAGCATGTAGCCCATGGCCACCTTTCCTTCACCACACTGAGCCCACACCAAGCACACATCCAGTAGGTCATCTTAACATTTCATGGCCTGTGTATTTCTCTCTGTCCTTCACTAGACTGTAAGCTCAAAAAGCACTTTTCTAAACCTCAAATAAGAGCCCAGTTTCCACCAATTCCCAGCACACACCTAACAGTCTTCCTGCAGGATGCTCCCAAAGTTTATCCTCTTTCACATGCTATGGATGAATTGTCCCCCATCCTGTCTAAGACTCATCTCTCTCTTCAAACACTTGAAACTTTCTCACCAAACCAAAGACATTACTACAGATATTTCCTCCTTTTTCTCCTACATAATCATTTCCTCTCTCAAACATTTATGCAAATATGAAAAAGTATATCTCACTTAAAAAAAAGAAAAAACTCCCTTGACTTCTCATCCCCTTTCAGCCACCACCCTATTTCTCTATGTTTGTTTACAACAAAACTCCTTCAAACAGTTGTCTATACTGGCTTTCCCCACTTTCTTTACTTCCATTTTCTCTCTAACTACTCTAAACATGCTTTTGTTCACACCATTCTAACAAATCAACTCTAGTCTAAATCACCACTGATCTCCATCTTACCAAATCCCATGGTAATGTCTCAGACTTTGCCTTTCCTGATTTATGGATACGTTATACTGGGTTGATTACTCCTCCCTGAAACTTTCTTCAGTTGGTTTTTGGATGCCTCTATCTTGGTTCTCTCTCATCACTCTTTTTTGTTCTCCTTTGCTGGCTTCTGCTTATCCCCCAACTTCTTAATGTATACTCTGTTTCTTCTTCTCTGTCTTCCTAGCAAATCAGTCTCATGGCTTTAAATATGAGATGTATGCTGATAAGTCCCAAATAGCTTAAGCCCAGCCCTCACTACCAAACCCACAGTTACTGCCTATTTCTCATTGCTGAGTTTCCATTAAGCATTTCAAGCAGAACTCATGTTAGACAAAACTCCTTATTCCCACCTCTTGTCCAAAACCTCTTCACCCACAGACACTCCCAGTTCAGTGCAACTCCACTCTGCCAACTGCTTAGGCCAAAGTCTTGCAGTCCTCTATCACCTCTTTCCATCCACCCAGAACTTTTGCATCTTCTTTTTATTACATCCAATTTATCAACAAATGTAACCAGAATCCAACCATCCAAGCTACTGTCATCTCCCATGTGAATTACTGCAGTAACCTCTCCCCTGGTCTCACTGTTTCCTTCCTTACTCCCTATCGTCATTTATCAAATTGGCATTCAGAACAACTCTTTTAAAATGTAAGGCCTACCATGGCACTCCTGTGTTAAAATACTTTCCAGTAACTTAATATCTCTAATAAATAGAAGTCAAGCTCTTATTTTTATTTTTATTTTTTAAATTTTAACTTCTCACTATACAGTGTAGTTGATTTTCATGTCCCATTCCTCTTACCCCACTCCCTCTCCCCCCACCAATCTACATCATGTCTTAGCAAGTTCAAGGAGAAGTCAAACTCTTTACAATGGCCCCTCTACCTCCTTGACTTTTTCTCCTATTCTACTAATTTCTTCCTTGCTTGGTTTGCAAATCCCACAGGCCTCTTTTTTGACTTCAGCTACATGTCCAAGCATGCCCTCACCTCACAGCCTTTGCATCTACCATTCTCTCTGCCTGGAATTTTCTTACCACCCGAATCCACATGGCTTACTCCCATTTTCCTCAATTCTCTGCTCATTTGTCACCTTTTCAGTGAAATCTTACTTCAGCTAAGTATAACAGTATCCTTAATCCACCCTTGGCATTCCAATTCTGTTTGCTGTGCTTTATTTTTTTCTCTGTAGCACTTACTTCTCCCTGACATATGTTTATTTGCTTGTTTATTGGCTATTATTACCCACTTAAAGGCAGCTCCATGATGACAGGGACTTTATAGGCTCCCTCCCGCTATTTGTCTTTATCCCCAACACCTAGAATAATATTGGGTACATGGAATGTGATTAAAAAAATATTTGCTGAATGAATAGAATGAATGAGCCCCTTAGCTGACCATGGGAGACTAGGATGTCAGTCATTCCTTCTAACTCTGCAGCTCAAATACACTAGCATGGAGTAAGACTCTTGTGATTGTAAACGTGGCATGTTACATTTTATATCTTTAGAATACTTACTAGTTTCCCTGATTGGGTTACTTTTAGAGATTTTTTTTTCTTTCCATGTTCAGAATTCTGCTTTTAAACGTCATAAACTTAATCGAACACATAGACATCAGCAGCTTTAAAGCAGTTCTGTATTAATGATCTCACAATGGTGGTCTAAGCAATTACTTTGCTTTTAGGATAGCTGGTTCAGTAATTTCTATTTATGTTCCAAATGCCATTGAAAAGCCACTGAATATTACACAAAGTATGCCAATATGAAAAATATCATTACTGCCATTTTATTTCAAGCTGGGCTTCTGCACAGCAAACTGTTGCAAATTTGGTGAAAACTAAATCCAAGTCACCTTAAGCATAAAGACAGATGTAAAACAGCGAGTAACTTTTAAAACAGAAAACAAACAATGTGTTCACCCAATTAGAGTATTATTGTTATTTTCTTAGCATTTTTCTGACCTGTAACTTGTATTGAGTTTTTCCTATTAGAGTAAAATTCGTTCTATCATTTCTTCAAATAGTTTTGTAAGATATAAAAATCCCATTGTAGATTACCATGGTTGGCTTATTTCTTTATGTACAATTGTGATTTCAAAGCTCAGGCTTTGGAATCAGGCAGGTCTCAGTTTGAATCCAAGCTCTTTGAATTCTCATCTCAGTAACCCCAGAAAAATTCCTTAACATCCTTAAGGCTCAGTTTTCTTATTTATAAAATGGGAATAATAAGGTAGTTATGATGATTGCAATAAGCAAATCATATATAGCACTCAATATTGCATTTGCTAGTATTTCTGTTGTTGTTAATGGGATCTGTTATACTGTAGGAAGACAATTTACTAATAGTTTATAATTTGGTGCTGGATTCATCTCCAAGATATAAACTTTGCATTCACTTCCTAAACGAAACCTACTAGTCTGAATGTGTGTATTTACCTCCCTGAAATGCACTGTTTGCTCCTTTCCCCTAGTCAAAGTCTAACATATTTCTTTTAACTTAAAGCTTAAGTTTTTCAGTGGTGGTGCAATCGTCTTCTAGAAAGTAGACAAGTTAGCATGTTCTTTGTTTTACTTGAGTGATATAATATTTGTTTTAAGAGAAGATGCTGGTATTGCTAAAGCACCCTTTATCCATAACAATATACAACTTATAGAATGATTCTAATGATAAGGGAATTAGACTATACACCAAATGAGTTTACGTCAAGTACTGAAGAACATATTAAGCATCGGAAGGTGTTCTACGTATTCAGCCAGAAGGATTTGAAAGGCAGATCGCTTACCACTAAAAAGTAGGCAACAATATTTAGACATAAATCTAAAACTAAAAAAATGTTTAAAGTTACAATAACTTTGTCTATAAAGATACAGATTGCAATTTTGGACTCCAGGTAGTAAAATCAATCCAAAATATATTTTAATTGAGATTGTAAGCATTATTATCAGACAAAACCAGTTGGAAGTCAACAAGTCCAACCTAAACAAATTTATCCTTTTCAGGCATTTATCACTTTTGCTTATAACCTCCATGTTTCCCTTTTCTATTTTATTCCAGATTCAGTTTATGAATAATTAATACCATATACTCATCAGTTGTATTTAAAACAACAACAAAAACATGTTGGCAACTGGCAGACATCAAAAACTTCAATAAACCCGACCAGCAGATGAGTAAGAATTCTAAATAACTTAGTTACAATACCAAACTGATATATTCTATTGTAACAGTTATTTGGGTATGGATTGATATTTAATTAAAAATAAGAACAGAGGTAAAGTTATCATGCCTAAATATACAACACGGAGAAGTGTTGTTGATTCTACGAAGTCTGATTATACAGACATTTACTTGTCTTTAGGTCAAAAAGTGCTACTAATCGGAGACAAAAATATGATAAGGTATAGAGTTTTGCAGAATAACACTCCAATCACGTTTGTCTCATGAATATATATTAGTGACTTCAGAATCTAGGGCATGCACTGTCTTTTAAAGGCATTGAAAAAAATGACATTAATGAAAGGGGGAATTATGGGGAAGTAAGACCTTGTTCTGTCAAGTTTAGTACTTGTTCTAAAAACAATGATTCAGAGTTTTAAGTTAAAACCGTCTCTTCTAGTTAAAATTCTCTTCTGACCAAACAGTGGTCCAAAGAACTTTTAAAAGTCAAATGGAAATCAGCTTTGGTAAAATATTGTTGATGTTCCTAAGTGACTCTCCAGCAAGTATTTATTAAGCACCTCCTTGTGTCAATACCATGCCTTTCCAAACGACCCAGTTAGTTATGAGCAATAATAGTATTATCTAGCTTTTTGAATAATTATTATATCATTAATACTATTGCTACTATGGACTAAACGAGATTTGTTCAGTCCCTTTTTCAAGTAAATTTTTTTTCCATGTGGTAAAGTGTTTCCTTCTCTGGGCTTCTTTTCAGAACACAGAATAATCAGCATTGTTCCTTCCCTGAGTTTATATTATAAACTAATGATTCTCTGCATTTGCTCCACATTTCTAGCTCTCTGCTGATTTGATCCAAGCGTCAGAGTCAGTTGTGGTTAATAAATAAGCATTTTCGAAAGAATTCCACTGAGAAAATGATATTTAAATCAGTCCTCTGGGGCATTTTGTTCCAGTGAATTCCCATAGGTCTGTGGAACAAGATGATGAAGTTCCCTGGGGAACTTCTCTTGGGAGGTTTACTTATGTGCTTCAGCCTGGCTATGTGGAATACCTGAAAACCCTCAGAAAGAATCATTTCCCCATGTATACAGAACTGACCAAGTGAAAGCTAATCTGTACTCATGAAAAAGTTGTCAAGGGTTGATGTTGAGGTTTGATAGTGCTCACTGAGTCATTTGAAAAAAAAACAGTCTTTAAAAGTGATATGTAATGTACCAATTTGGCTTTCAGTGCTGTCATATTAAGAGAGTAGGCATTATCATGTTGTAACCATTCCGTATAAATGCTTAAGCAGTTTATAGCACTAAAGTCGGAAGCACTTAAAAGCTCTGGTAAAATTGTCTATAATAAAAACTAATCTAAAGCATCATAAATACTTAAAGATTGCTTAGCGTATTCCTTACTAGCATTGTTTTTCACGCACTTTGCTTTTTGCGTGATGACAGAAGCAAATATCAATAATTTCCCCTTTCTTAACAAAGGAATCAAATGTCTATCTGCTTTTCCCCTATATGAAGGCTATTGAGTTGTTTTCTTTTTTTTTTTTTTTTTTTAAGAAAAAAAGTATCAGGCCTTGCTACATGGTGTGGGTAACACAGAAGCTGATGGATGTCAAGGCACGGAGGTCCTGTAAGGCATGGTAAGGTGTGGCTGAGCAGCGAGAGGAACAGGGAAAGAGAGCAGCTGAGCAATATCATGGGAAACGTGTAGGACTGGGAACAGGAACCTGGAATCAGACGTTAGGGTGCTTGAGTCCTGGTGAAAGAATTTATTGGCTTGTGAATTAGGACAAATTATTATAAACAATCTGAAGTTACTAAAAACTTACCACTGAGATTTGTTAAGGGGATTGCAGGACATATGCCCTTGGAAGTGCAAAATATGAAGCAACATAGTTTTGTTGTTGTTTTGTGTGGGAAAGGGGTTAGTTTAGTCAGATGTTCTAAATATAAGGCACAGGAAACTGGAACAGTAGCCACGCCTGCCCTATTTTCCCTGCTTTTTTTCAAGTTTTCCATGGAAGGTCCTCATGCAGTGACTTGTACCTAATAGGTGCTGAATGAATGAATGAGGAACAAACGAGGTGTGTACTCACAGTTCTGAACTTTGCATTATAAGTTATGTACTTCCTTAAATGGTTTTATTTTTATATATGTCATCTGACCTGTTCATTTGGGGGCCTCCTGCCAACTGCATATTAGTCATAGTCATGGAACTACCATAGTAACCCCAGTTAGTGCTCAATGAATATGGGCTAAAGGAACTGAAACTATGTTATCAACCTTAAGTGAAGCAATGGATAGTAAATATATGTATTGAAACAACACACTGTACCCCACAAACATGTACAAATAAATGTTAAAATAAATAAAATGAAATTAAAAACAAACAGAATCCCCATTGAGCTATGTAGTGTTACTTTGGAATGTTTTTTTTTTTTTTTTCCTCTGACAATGCTTTCTTCTCTTCTGAATTCCTACAGTGATTTGTCATTAGTGGACTAAGTGCTGAAAATGTGTGAATTAAGCAGAGCTCTGTGCCCTGAGAACTTGTGATTTATTAATATCAAACATTTAGTAAGTTTTTACCATTAAGGACTATATTTTGACACTGAGTTTATACAAGAACTTATAAGGTAGGTATTATTATTATTGTTCACAATTTACAAATGAGGGAATTGGAATTTGAGGATTGACTTCCCCACGTCTACAAGGCGTAACACTGACACCCTAATCCAGGCTGTATCAGGGCCCATTCTGAGAAAACAAGTAACATGGCAAGGTATTATGTGCTAAGTGTTCACTTAAAAAAAATTTTAGAAGTGACATTGGATTTCAGGAAAATAAAATACCCCTGTGGGTGTGCTATTTGGAAACACTTGGTGGAAGAGACAGAAGTTGACTTTGAATTGTTAAGTAAAAGTAGTAGTAATTAGAAACACTTATATGGTACTTAGCATGTCCTGAGGACCATTTGTTTATAGTTAAGTCAGTTATGGCTCACAACAGCCCTGTGAATTGGGCTCTATTATCATCCCTTCATTTTACAGATGAGGAAACTGAAGCACAAGCAGTTAAATAACTTGCCTCAGGTGACCCAGCTGATGAGAGAAAGGTTTAGAGCAGCAGCAAGGAATGAGGACAGGTTGCCCAGATGAAGGGAATGATGCAACTAGGAACTTTGCAAAGAATCAACATATTCTGCCATAGGTATATATGCCATATGGATTTTCTCTGGGCAATGAGTAGGAAAGCACGGGAGACAAGTAATCTCCCACTGTGGACAGACCATAGAGAGTTTTAGGCATGTTGGCTGAGGAATTTACATTCGACTCTATGCAGGCATTGGACCACTGTTAAAATTATTTTGAGCATTTATTGTTTGGCATTTGATTATCTAGAAAGGTGGCTGCACTGAATATAAACTTAGACACTTCTTCTGGGAAACCTCCTGACCACCCATCCACTTCCTATTCTGATTCTGGGATAAATGCCCCTCAGTTGTCCTTGAGGACTCAGAAATACTCATTCTCATAGCTCTTACCACACCTTTGTGATTTCCTTTTGTATCAGTCAAGGCTCTCCAGAGAAACAGAACCAACGGTGTGTGTGTGTGCATGTGTGTAATATAAAGAAATTTATTTTAAGGAATTGGCTCACGCAGTTATGGAGTGAGCAAATTGATATGCAGTCAGGACACTGAAAACCCAGGAGAGCCAATGTGTAGTTCAAGCCTGAGTCCAAAGCTAATGGTATAGTTCCAGTCCGAAGGCCAGCAGGCTCCAGATCCAGGAAGAGATGATATTTTAGTTCAAGTATGAAAGCAAGAAAAAGAATGTTCCAGCTAGAAGGCAGTCAGGCAGAAGTTCCCCCTCACTCAAGGGAGAGTCAGACTTTTTATTCTATTCAGGTATTTAATGATTGGATGGGGCCCACCCACATTAGGGAGGGAAGTCTGCCTTACTTAATCTACCAATTCAAATGTTAATCTCATCCCAAAACATCCTCACAGAAACACCCAAAATAATGTTTCACCAAATGTCCAGGAACCTTATGTCCCAGTCAAAGTAACTTATAAAATTAACCATTATACATTCATCATTTCACCCAAAAGGATGAGCTCTAATAAGAGAGGGAAAAGGGTTTCTTTCTTATTTTCCTGTGAATCCCCCAGCACTTAGTACAGAGCTTGGAATAGAGAAGGTGCCAAATATAACTATGTTAGCCACCTAAAATATTTTCTGGACAAATAAGATATAAATAGATTTTTAACTAATTTTGTTTTCTTCTCCATTATCTTGAGTGTATATATTTGATAACCTCCCTACCAAGTTTCTGTGTACAGAACAGGTAGATCAGACCTGTTCTTTTGTGACCCTTATAGCTTTTGCTCTAAAGTTGATTCCATACTAAGGATACTCCATATGTACTTGTTGATTAAGTCCTTTCTTGTGTGAGGAGGAAAACAGTATACCAGACATTTAGTTACTAGAGTTCAGCACAGTAGTCAATCACTATCTCATCATGGCCACAGTTTTTCAGTTCTACCACCCTCCCCCAAATCATTCTAAGTTTTGACTGTACCTACTACTCACCAATTTTCACATATGCTTGCCTACTTTTCTGCCTTTGCTTATATTGTACACTGAGTGGAAACTTTTCCCCTTGCCTTCTCCACATGGTGAATGCCGCTCAAATTTCAAGGTCTAGATTATTGTATCCCCCACCCTCAATGTTTCTCTTGTAGAAGAATCAATTGTGTCTTCAAATGGGTTCCTGTACCACTGTGTATCCACTTCCACTAGAGTTTGTTCAGGGAGTATTACCTTCCTTCCCCATCAATGAAATTGTAGGGGTCAAAGTCTAGGTCATATTCAATCTCTACATCCCAAGAACCCAGCACTCTACCTGGCACAGGGTAAGTAATCAATAATTGTTGGATGAATAAACTAATGTGCACAATAAAGTTACTTATTTATTTATTTTACTGGCAGGATCAGCTAGTTTACAATGAAGTTATTAACAATAATTTTCATTTCCTAGTATTCCCTGACCCTCTACAGGTCATTTAAATTTCCTCTCTGTCTTACAGAAGAGATGGGAAAAGCAGTTCCTCTTAAGATATGATCTTTACTGGTGCATTAAGATGTGATCTTTACTGGTGTGTTAATTAAGGTCCTCCAAGAAGCAGATACCAAGACAGGATTAGCTATGCAAGAGATCTACTGGGGAGAATTCCCATGAAGGAAAAAGGCAAGGAAGCTGGGAAAGTGTCAGATCACCAGGCAGGTCTCATTCTTCTGGAGGAGAGAGAGAGGGAATGAAGGTTGGGTAGGAAAAGTTTTAGACTATGGTGCGGTTCTAAGAAAGTTTCAACAAAGCCAATGGGGGAGCTGAACCAAAAGTCGCTCATCAGAGAAGCTTTGCACCTGTTAGGAACAAGTGGTGTTAGTATTCCTGCTTCACTCAATTGTTGGCTGGGAGCAGCTGCTGGAGATGTGGACTCCTCGGTCAAACTCAGATGGATTTCAGGGCCCAGCAGCTGGAGTCTTTAGTCAGTTACAATCCCTGAAGTTGAAGATCTGACAGCCCACATTTTTCATGGTGACCACAATTATTTGAAACCCTTGAGTCAGTAAGAAAGGTCCTTTATTAGCTCTAAAGGTGGCATCTAAATATATTTTAAATACATAAAACACACTTTAAATAATGAAACAATAGACAGTGCATGGGGATCTTATATCCATTTGAGGTTATTTATAGTCCTAGGTAATCTTCAGTTGTTAACTAATTCTGACATGTTAGAGAACAATAAAATACTGACCTGAATAAAATGAAAATACTACAGGAAATTGTGAGCATGAATATCATTCAGAGAAAAATCAAAGGTTTTTTTACATGCAGTTTCTACTAAGTAGATATTTGACTAAGGTCATAGTTTTTTGGATCCTAGAGTTTAAATGCAAATTGTTTCCTCAAAAGAATCACATTTAACAAATTGTCGATACCACATATCTTGTGAGAAGGAACATGTAAAACTTGTATAGAATAGAGAGTATCTAATTTATAGGGGTTTTAATGAAAAGCCTTTTCTAAATTCCAGAAGGCTTCTTAAATTTGCATTCTTATAAATAAACCAGTCTCTCTTAGAAGGAAACTTAAGTCTAATAAATAAATAAAACCCAATCATTATTTCACATAACATTTTTCATGCCAGAAAGAAATGATTCAAGATAATATATGGTATAACTTCTAGAAGGCAGTGCTATTTAAAGCTACGTGATGTGATTTCTCTGCTCAATACACACTCCACTTACCATCCCCTGCGCTTAGCCACGTGTTCACTACGTCTTATCTCTGGATATTTTCTTATGAGTTTTATCTTGTTGAAAAAGCCCTTTCCATTTCTTCCCCACCCATATGAATATGTTACTTTCTTAAGGATATCTTGAGCTGTTAAAGATTACAGATTTCTATTCTCCCAATTTTCTCTTAAAGATTACAAAAATAAGGCAAAATATTGTTATTAGCCATTTGTGTTCCTTTAGCTCCTATAAAAGCACATTTTACATGTGCTAGGTACTTGCAGTAGAAGTGCAAGTACAAGAAGTACTTGCACTTCTCATCCTTACTCTCATGGAATATTTCTAGCTCCAAGGTAAAATAAATTGTTTTCAGATGACCTCCAATTGCTTAAAATCATGCCACATTATTTTTTTACTTACATCTACTTCGTGTAAAATCTCTGTGCTTTTTTTGTACACCTTTTTCTTTTTCTCCTTTTTTCTTGTTGGCAATGGAATGTATATTTGCTATAGTATGAAGTTATTCATCTATTGTGCTTATTGTCACCATTTTTCCTGTTGACTTCCTTCTTGGATTCACCTTGAAGTCAAATTATTTAAAAACTAGCATGATATCATTACTGACCAATAAGGGCAGAGGTGATTTATACATAGCCAGCTGGGTATTCCTGTCTGTACAGACCAATAACCCTGCTTACCAACCTCAGAGTAAATGATTAGAGAGCTAAGTCAGTAGCACAGATGTCACACTAGGATTACTCCTTTCTGTTCTTCTGAGGTGAATTTTGTCTTGACATTCCTGATTTCTGTTTTCTCGTTCATTTTTCTAGAATACACCTCCAACTTCCTCAGAAGAAAAATTGGGAAAATTAACTTTACAAAAATAAAAAGTCTTATTTTACCTTGACTCTGGATTGATAGTTTGGCTGGAAATAGATTTCTGGGTTGAAAACAATACTCCCTTAGCATTTTTAAAGCATTACTCCATTGGCTTTTGTCATTGAGTGTTGATAGTGAAAGAAGTCTAATGCTTTCTGAATTTCTGTTTCTTTATAAAATGTGTGTGTGAGTGTGTGAGTGTGTGTGTGTGTGTGTGTGTGTGTGTGTGTGTGTGTGTGTGTGTGTGTGTGTGTTTTACTCTAAACCTTTTTGGAGCCTCTTTTTAGCCTTGATTTTCTTAGATTTTCTAAAGATGTAGAGATATGTCATTGTGATGCTGTCCTTTTTCACTCACTGTTTTGGTCATTGTAAAGAGCCATTCAATCTGACGGTTAATTTGCTTCTTGTGGAAATTTTTCTTTTTATTTCTGACAATTTCTTATTCTACATGTTCTGTGCTCTCTCCTTTTGCAGCTCTATTAGATGTATTTTAGATATACTAGGTGGAATCTCTATATTACTTACCTCTTCTATAATTGTGTGTGTGTGTGTGTGTGTGTGTGTCTATCTTTGACTCTCTTTAGGTACACTATATTAATTAACTACAGTTTTTATTCTGTTCTCTGTTTTTTGAATTATTTCTGTTTCCTTCCAGGTCACTTTTCTTTGTATTTGTCTTGGTTTTTCTCAGTCATGCAGAAACTCTTCCCCCAATGTCTGGTGATTTGGGGGTTATCCATTTTTATATAAGAGTCAGTGTTTGGGAAACTGGCATGGCTTTGCTTGGCCACCATACAAGTACATTATCCTACCACTCCTCTATGAGTAAGAAATCTAATTTGGAGCTCTCTCTTGTTGGGTAGGTATTTCCAACTGGCAGGCTTCTCTTTTGGTTGAGTGGCTGGAAAGCCAAAGGTCAGACTTCAGGCTGCAAGCCACAGCATCACAGATGCCAAAATGAAGAGGAATTGACTCTTGGGTGCTAACCCTCATAATAGAAGCTTAGGCTGTTCCTAGACAGTTTATTTAATTGACTTCCAAAAGAGTCCTCTGATTTTACTTTATTTTGTTTTAATTTTGGCTGGGAACAAATGCCAGGCTGCCAATTACTCTGAATAATGGAAGTGGAGGCATTTCTTCTATATAAAACCTTCACTTTCTCTCCTTGTTTCAAGCCCCACTTCTCATCCTTACTCTCATCTAACCTCTTAGCCATGAGCCTGGAGCCTTCCTGGTTTCCATCATGCTAATCTTGTCGGTGGCCCTGTTGTAGCACGTTCTGGGCTGTTGCATTTCTGTCTGTTTTATCTATCAACATTAGCATTTGTTTTCTTCCATATATGTGTTGAAATCATTTATCTTTGTTATGTATCTATTTCTCTTTATACTTCCATGTTATTATGTACATATAAAATACTATTACTTCAGGGTTCCCAGTAAAACTAAGAGATGAATGACTATCCTTAATCTTCCATCTACTCCCACAGGTTCCTTAAATGCTTTTGGAGTTCATATTGAGTAGGGACGTTTTAAAGAAAAAAAAAAGGCTAGTCTTTTCTTTAATAAAAGAAAAATGCACTTGTTTGCTGCTGTTTATCCTTTGTGAGACTTGGTAGTTATGTTCAGGAGTTTTCAAGATTATTAAGGATTTTCTACCACTACATAAATGTTTTAAGAGTTGTAGAATTTTCATGCTGTTGGCACAAGACTGTGAGGAAATGAACCAATCCTAAATTAAATGTCTGCTTTCCCCCATGTTTTCAATTACATATTAGGCTTGACCTGTGTGCTTGGTTAAATGGTATAATATATATAAATCAATTTTACCTAAAATGTGTTCTACGGACTACTGCTTTGTCAATGAGCTGCAGTTACCTGTCCAGGAAAAGATAATAAACTTGCACCAGAATGTAAATCAACTAAGTTACTAAGCACATTGTAGTTAGCTGATATTTTTTCTGATGAAACCTTCACAAGGAAGGAAGTAGTACATTAATTAACATTTTGGCAAAAACTATTTATCCTATCACAGACAGGTAACAGTTTGCAGATCAGCTCCAGTCTTCAGGCCACACTTTGATAGTGCTGGTAGACCTGACTTACAACGGTGCCCGGCAGAGAACGCCTTTTATAAAATGTTAGTTCAGTTTAACACATTTTCCTTAGAATTAAATATGAAAACTACCATGATTGTTCAGAGATAGGATGCTTCGTTGTATATCTCTTTATTAAAACAATGAAGGGAGCTTTGCTAACTTCTCACAGTGGAAGTTTTGCTATTTTTAAGTTTGGTAAAATTCCATAAATCCCTTTGGTTTGCCCAACAGAAAACAGACATTTAAGCTGCCAATGAGACAATAGCTAAAACTGTTTCAGGCCTCTGCTTCTTGCCAACCTTTTCCTGTCCTATCTTTCTTCCTAAGAGCCTTCTTCCTGGGACTTTATGCTAGCTGATCCTAATTAATGCCCTGGAGTCTGAAAACTGTTGTGGGTATTTTTGCTGGTGAGGTGGGTAGTGAGTTAATACATCAGCATTTGCCTTCCATCGTAAGCCCCCCTAGAGTTTGGAAATGATTTCTCCATCTCTGCCTCCTGATGAAAGGCAAGACATTTCTGCAGTGCTACTGAGCAGGTACTACCTCCTGAATAGACACTATATGGTGTAATCAGGCAATGGTTAGCCCTCTGCTGAAGGCACTCAAGGTTTCTTGTTCTCTGCCTGAGCACTCTTGTCTGAAGAGAAGGCCCACCAAACCCTAACTCGCTCTCTGGTGTCAATCCGCCACTGGTTCCAGCTCGCTCCAGATCCAAAGGTCATGTTATGGCCCTGTCCTTTTGTTTCATTCAGACCAAATTCCTGGAATGGCCTGGTTTCTAAATGAAGCCATTCATTCAGGCTGCTATATCAAAATGCCACAAATTGGGTAGCTTATAAACAACAGGAATTGATTTCTTACAGTTTTGGAGGCTGGGAAAACCAAGATTAAGGTATCTGATGAGGGCCACTTTCTGGTTCATGGATGACTTTCTTCTCACTGTAACCTCACAAGATGGAAGGAACAAAGTAGCTCTCTGGAACCTCTTTTATAAGGGCACTAGTCCCATTTATGAGGGTTCCACCCTCATGACCTAGGCCAAAGGCCCCACCTTCTAATACCATCACATTGAGGGTTAGGTTTTAGTATATGAATTTTGGGAGGACACAAACATTCAGACTGTAGTAGGACTCTTACAATCTTTGCACTCCTCTCCCAGAATAGCACCTAATCCTTCTCCACTGAGATAACCTTCCCACTGACTTCTACCATGCAGTTCAACTCTGAAGAGGCTACTCTAGTCCAACTTGGTTAGAATCTCTGTCACCTTCCTCAGGCACCATAGCTCTGTCTCATTTTGGTACCTACCTTTTCTTTTTTCCTAGGATGTCATGTTGATGCAGGGCATTGCTTAGGAAGACTCTTAACAGCCTGCTCCAGCCCTGCTAAACCAACCTGCAAGTTCCACTCTGCCCATTCCCTGAGATAAGGAGCATCAAACACACATGGATTATGTTAGTGCAAATAACCCTGTTAGTTTGTCACTTCATTCACTTTTCATTTTCCAAATACATGTAGTAACATTATTCTTTTGTATATAATGATTGCCTTGGAATGTGCAGGTCAGATCGAATCTGTATTGCCATTTCCAATGAGTTAGCCTTGTCAGGCCTAGGCCATTTCAATAGGTCTGACCCAGATACTTTGTTGCTGTTTCTCTACTCAGTCCGGTTTACACACTACTGCCATATTAGTTTTCTGAACTTGCTGCACAAATTCTCATACCTGTCCTGAAGAACATACAGTTGCTCCCCATGGCATAACAGATGGAGTTCAAGAACTACAGAACTACAGCCTGATAATGAAGCCACATCATTAACTCAGCCACTGACTCCTGTACTTCAAGCTGTCCTTCAGTTATTCGTCACATACCTGTAATTGTTGCTTCTAATTTTGCTCATATTGTAGTGTCTGTCTTCTTGCTTTCTACTGATTCACGTTTATGCATCCTCTAAAGCTCAGTATAAATGGTCTTTCTTCAGACAAGCTTACTTGATTATCTCAGACAAATGTGATCTTCTCCCCTTTTGAACTTCCATTTTATTTACTATCATTTCCGTCCATTTAAGTATACTTTTTGGTATTAGCTGCTTGAGGGAAGGTACTGCTCCTTCACGCTCCAGTGTTTCTACACAGTTATCTTTCATGTGGAAGATACTCAATAAATAATAAGTGAATAAATTATTGAGTGTCATATACCAAGGAAGTGCCAAGAAAGTAATTATTATAGCAGTCACTTAATGAAGACAATTTGTGAAAGTTTGAGGAGAACCAAGGCAAGTAGAAATAGGGCCACTCTTAGTGAATAGAACCTAGTTCTCATGATACATAACATCAGGCTTGAACACCCCCCATCACAATAATTTATCTCATAGTGTTGATAGGTTTACAGATAGCTGGAGAAACTTTCATTGTATATATGCAAATAATGGTATTTGGACTAAAGAAGGTAAAAAATACCTGTAAATCTTCAGCAAATCTGTGCTTACAAAAATTGGCCTAATGATTGATTCACTTCATGGACAATTATATAGCCATTAAAATTATATATAGTTTTCAGTAATGGGGAAAATGTTTACATAATTCCTAGTGAGAAAAGTAGGATAAATATTGTATATATAGTATAATTTGACTGTATTTTAAAAATATACATACATGAGAAAAGATCTGAGGGAAAGAGAGGATCACCTCTAAAGTATTATTGGGCAAATGTACTGGCATAAGTGTGGGTGCACTTTTCTCTGTTATAGTGTTTTTCATATTCCAACATTTCTTTATTGAATATAGTAGACCTGTATTAATAAAAAGGGAGGGAAAAATACCTAATAGAAAGAACTCTAACTCATTGATAGTTACTAATAGTTGATTAGTCCACCGACTTGGAATAGGGAACAGGGAATGGTGTATCTCAGAGGGGGAGTAAAGGATTCCACATTAAATCCATTTTTAATTAGATTAGTCATCAGTACATCTCAATGAGTAATTTATATCCATTGATTGCCCTTCAATATATGAAAAATATTTGTGAGATACTTAAGAAATACTGAATTCCCCCCAAAATTGAGTTTATCCTACTTGATGCTATAGGAGAATATGGGTTAAATTCAGATATAATTTTTTATAACTATCAAGAATAATATGAAATAGAGTGGATAAGTGACATCACTCCTTTCTAGAGAATTATGCTCTATAAATATAGGGAATAGAGAAATATAAGAAAACCTAACTCCAACCCATGCTAAGGAGGTATACTTTACTCTGTTGTGGTCCAGCTTTCAAATTTGCTCTTTCATAGATTTTGGATTATGTGGCTGTTGATGATGAATCACAGGAAAAATGAACAAACTAAACAGGCTAATGCACATTTTTATACAAGTGAAAGGAAATTAGGTTCTGCTTAACTATTGTCATCTTTATTTATGATAACTTTCTCCCTTTCAAAGGCTTGTATTCACAGAAGGGTTATTGAGAGCTAAAAAGTGCATGAAAAAATGGTCAAATACAACAGAAGTGAGTGCTGAATTTTGTGGTAAACATAAGGTAGTTTTTTAATATGTTAAAATGGTGTTTCTGCGTGCAATCAGCAATTCTAATTGTGGTGTTTGACATTCAGTGTTAATCCACCAACACTAAAGCTTATTAAAAATGGCAGCAGACACATTGGCAGCATAGAAGCAGGTCAGAAATTGTCGAGAATAATCAAAGCTTTATGAACAACTGTGAAATTGCTGTTATTTTAGAAATCTCACTTTTGCATGGAATCCACAGGTGTAGAATCAATAGCCCACGAATAATGCTCGTAATTGCAGACAATCCCAGCAGTGCATTTCAGAGATCCCAAGTGGGGGTGGAAGGAGCCTTCATTTGTTGTTTTTGCTTTCGTTCTCTTTTTCATCTGGATGTATGGCAGTCCTCACCCCTACCTCATGGAATTAGCAATAGAATTAACAATAACAAATAAATGTCAGCTTTTCCTTCTAAAGAAGGAAACACATCAAAAAGAAGGAAACACATCAAAGAGACTATGAAGAGGCTGTGGGAGACCTGCAGTCACTTTGTCATTTGTGAAGGTATTTTGCTGCAAGTTCCCTTAACCAGGTGTACAGGGCTATGGGAGCTATTTAAATTTTAACTTCTATTTCTAAATTCATCTAGGAGCCACCTGTAAACCTTGATTTCTTAATTATCCAGGTGCCATGGGAAAATGAGGGAAACTCAGTAGTGTAGAAGTGGCTGAAGGTATAAGGGGGATCATCTAATTCACTGTGACAATTTTTTCTCCTACTCACTAAGTAAGTAAGACCCAAGGACCTCATTCTAGTTTTCAGTCACAACCCTTTGCTTTGTAGCAAGTCTGACAAAAAAGTCATTTGGCTCCTGCCACCGATGGTGAGCTATCCTAGTGATGCCTAAGCTTTCTGGTGAGGACACAGGAACCATCCAAGGGAAAATTAGTAAACTGAAGTTGACAGTGCCTTGTCAGAAGCACCCAGTAATGAACACCATGGAGGACTGCATGCTTTCCACTCATTGTCTTTCTGTAATTTCTATCTGATTTCCTACAGATTATGCAGAGGCATTGTATGAATATTTGTTATAGCTACACATTTAGAGAAACAAACAGGATTGTATAATAAATGAGTGGAAGTAAGAAGAGAGAAATGAATTGTAAAGTCAGTTCCTTAGGGTGAATATTTCAACAAAGTAAGTGCCTTTATAAATATGCTATCACTTGTCTGCTGGTAGTGAGTTTCTTTGCATAGAAAGACTTACAAATAAATATTAATTCCTGGTTATTGATGTGACTCATTGTGACATACATAATCTCCTTTATTTCAATTCCAAAGATTTTGCCAAGAAAAATGTAAACCTCATCATGCAAATTGATGAAAAATATTAATCCACTTTTTGGGCCAATAAAAATTTGCGGTATTCAAATAACACTAAACTCTGTGTCCTTCACATATTTGTATAATGATGTTTATATATTTATAAAAACTTTTAAAATCATGTGCAAAGTTATATAGCTATTTATAGCTGCATTAGGTTTTCTGAGGTGTTTTGAAGACTTCTATCTCTTGCACATGTAGAATACCTATTGATAGAAAGGAATAATAGATATATTCATATATAAAAGGAAGAATAATTTATACTAGCTGTGGAGAGGAAAGCTCAACAAATTGTGCACAGTGTATGTGTGGTTTTACATAAAGTATTACAAAAAATTATTTACTATCTTTTAAAATATCTCTCCTCCCCAACCAAACAAAAGGGGAGGGGATAGAGATAATACACATTTTTTAAAAATTGGCCTAAAGTGTAACCAGTTCATCACTACTTTGTTAATCAGGTGCAGCACAGAATACCAAAGTTAAATGGCCTTTGATTAACTACTGCATATTCTTTGGAGCATTAGCACCTCAAGGACTTTGCACTACTTGGCATCCCAACCAGAAATGTTGTAAAACTCATTTATATTTGGAGGAGTGATTGTAGGATAAAAGGTTGAAGATGTGTATTTGCAATACATCTTGGAGATCTTGAATGTAAAGCCAGGGAATCTGACCTTTATTCTCTAGGTAGGAAGGTAATGGTTAGGAGCAGAAATGTACAGTTAGCCAGATGCTTTATTTGAATTCTGGCTTTACCATTAGTTGATCTCTGTGACCTGTAGCACTCTCAATTGTAAAATGGGGGCAATACTCCTTTCTTAGGTGATGATAATGAGGGGAGGATCAACAATATAAGGTAATATAGGATAACTTTGCAAACTGCCTGGCACTGATGAAGAGCTTAACAAATTACAGCTATCACTAATGGGAAGACATGGGAGAATTTTGAGCATGGGAGTAACATAATCACACCTGTAATTTAGGAAGATCATTCCAACAGTGGCATGTAAGATAGAGTGGAGGAAGTCTGAAGGAAGGAAGAACAGAATTCTAAAGATGTTGCAATTGTCCAAGCAAATGTTGTTGAGAATGTGAAGTAGGGTACAGAAGGTTGTTATAAAAGATTAGGATCAATGGGGCAGGATAACGATATGCGCATTACAGGAAAGGAAGAGAAAAAATTATTTCAAAAATTTGAACCCAAGGGAGTAGGAGGATGTTGACACAAATTAGGAAACACAGTAAAATGATAAAGTAGAGTGTGGAATTTCCACTAGGACATTCAGATGAGGATGTCTGGCTGGACTGTTGACAATGAGTACCTGTAGTACAGTGGAAGGCTGGTTTTACAGCTGTGTATTTGAGAGGCATCTGCAGTGAGGTACAAATTGAAGCCAAGAAATATGTAACATGAATATTGTGAAGTTATAAGAGAAAAAATCCAAAATCACAACACTGAGAAATGCCAACGTTTATGGTGGAGCAGGAAGAGAATCAAATAGAGATGATAATCGTGTCCTAAAAATCAATGAAGGCATTTCAAGATGGCAGGAGGGAAGGGGTTCCAAGGATACCAGATCCTGAGGAAAGATGGTGTAGGATGAAGCCAATGAATCTGCAATTAAATTATCTGTATCTGTGGAAACTTCAGTCTCCATCGCAAGGGACTGAGGAATGAGTGGGAATTAAGAGGAAACAAGTATAAAATACCATTCAAAGAAATTTGCTAGTGAATGGGAGTGAAGAAGTGTTTTTATTCTGAGAAGATTTAATTTACTTATTTTATTGGAAGCGTATACATTCAATTTCATTAGATTATAATTGTTTTAAATTTCTTTTTTGAATCAAGGTTCAATAATTTATTTAGTCTTAGTTTTCCTCCTCCCTAATTTCTCAGACAATTTTATAGACAAAGGTCAAGATTACTACATAATACAAGTATACGCCCAAGAGACCTCACTTTAATAATGTATGATTTTCTTTAGTCAGTTGTCTCTTGCATTGACCTTGATGATTATTTCAGAGTCTGCACATTTATCCAGACTCCTCTTCCGTCTCTTCATTCTCCTCAATCTGCTTCAATGAGAAAGCACAAGCCATCAGATATGCTGATTCTTTCAACTTTCCACCATCAAACTTAAAAACTTTTGTGCTCTGACTATCCTGGCTCTTCCTTTCCTCTTAT